>NW_028327171.1:94000298-94303328 GCF_987537825.1 Furipterus horrens
TTTGTACAATATAGAACATCAATCAGTGGAGTTTTAACAGCTATCCATAGCAGCAGTGGGAGAATGATGAGATAGCTAGTCATTTAACTCATTAATTAAAAATGCCCAGGATCCAAGATGGTGGCGGAGTAAGTAGAAGCTACATTAAACTCCTCCTAGGACCAATATCTTGAATTAAAGCTAAGTTGTAGAGAAATCATCCAACATAACCAACTGAACACTAGCTGGAGAGAAGCCTAATAACTACAGAAAGATAGAAGAAATGGCTTCACCACAACATGACAGGTGGGGAGTGCAGATGAGACATGAGAAGGCTGAATTAGCTCCCACAGGAGGCAGCTGAAGTGCTAGAAGAATATTTCAACAGCTGGGGGCATCCACATGAGAAGTGTGGGGTCTAACTGCCAAGATGGGCTCCCTAGACTACAAGACCAGAGCCAGAAAGGAACCCAGATAATATACAACTGTGAAAAGCAACAGGGTTTCTGTCTGCCTGGGAAAGACACTGGAGGCTGGAGAAGCAGAGAACCTCTTAAAAGGCCAACAAACAAAATTTCATTTGCAGCCACTTACCCTGGATACTGGCAAAGGGAAGGCAGAGGGGACTAGAGACACAAGAGGAGAGTCAGGGGTTGGTGACTCTGGGGAGAAAACAAATAACAGTTGCAAGGGTCCCTATGATGCCATTCCCTCTACTTCAAGAGCCATTACTCTCAGGCAGAGCACTCCTCTCTGAATAGCATTAGCCTGAAAGGAAGCAATGCCCTCACCTGCAGGAATTCTCTGCCTCACCCTGTGGTGCTTAAGCCAGGCTGCTGATTACAACTTGATTAGTTTAGCAGCTGATCAGTTTACTGATTAGTTTAACAACTAAGGTGGAAAATACAATGCAGCCAAAATGGGAAGACAAATAAATGAAGAACAAGTGAATTTCCCACAAGAACTAAATTAAATAGAGGCAAGCAATTTATCAGATAGAGTTTAGATTAATGATTATAAGTATATACAACATGAAAAAAGGACATAGAAACCATAAAAAAAGTAACAGTCTGAAATTAAGAATGTGATATCTGAAATAAGTAATACACTGGAAGGAAAAGTAGTAGGTTAGTTAGATAAAGCAGAGGATAGAATCAGTGTTTTGGAAGTCAAGACAGAAAAAAAACACCAGGCAGAACGTCAAAAGAAAAAAAAATGTTTTAAATGAGGAGAGCTTAAGAAACTGTGGGAGACTGGCATGCATGGTACAGAGGGCTGTAGCTGCTGTGGGGAGCCAGGACTGAAACATGAGCCCATAAGTTTTAACCAGCAGGCAAACGTGCCCCACATACCATACTGCCGGTCCCACACTCTGCAGAGTTTTAGAAGTAGAATAGGAATGCAATGTACTCTTTGAAGCTAATGAAGCCTGCGTGCTCTGTGTAGCCCAAAATTCTTATCAGTAGAATGTGAAAACAAAATGTTTAAGTACAAAGAGACATCTAGAGTTTTATGATATGCCTTGGCACCTAACAGTCTTGCTACCTACCTTTTTATGCTGATTTATGCTTCCCTTTGTTGTCACTCCCAACCATTTGGTGGAGGTCTGCATACTTACCCCGTGCATTTCTGCATGTAGCAAATTCAATAAAATCCCTAATTCAGATAAGAATGATCAGTGATCTCCTATGAGAGACACTCACCCTTCTCTCTCCTCAGACAATTCATTTCTGAGTCAGTTCTTTCATCCACATCGAGGACTCTGCGGGACAGGTTATTCTCGCAGAAACATTTTGGGCAACATGAAGCATAAAATCATCCCCATCATGGGAATACCAGAAGAAGAGTTGAGAGAGCAAGGTGTTAAGAAGTTATTTGAAGAGATAATGACCAAAAACTTCCTTAACTTGGTGAAGGAAAAAGCCACACAAGTTCAGAAAGCTCAGAGAGTCCAAAACAAGTTGGACCCAAAGATACCTACACCAAGACAAATCATAATTAAAATGACAAAGCTTAAAGCTCAGGAGAGAATCCTAAAAGCCTCAAGAGAAAAGCAGGGAGTTATCTAGAAGGGAGCCCAATTAAACTGGCACCTTGATTACTCAACAGAAACATTTCAAGCAAGAAGGGAGTGGCATGAAAATTCAAGGTGATGAAATGCAATGACCTACAACCAAGATTACTTTACCCATCAAGGTTATCATTTAAAATCAAAAAAGAAATGAGCTTTCCAGAGATAAAAAGCTAAAGCATTTGTTAACACCAAATCAGTACTGCAACAAATGTTAAAGGGCTTGCTTTAAGGAGAAGAAGGAGGAGGAGGAGGAGGAAGAGGAAGAGGGGGAGAGAAGAAGAGGGAGGAGGAGGGAGGAAGAGCAAGGAAGAGGAGGGAGAAGGAGGGGGAGGAGGAGGAGTCTAGCAATAATGGCATTGTATATGTATGTATCAATAATCACCTTAAATATAAATGACTTAAATATTCCAATCAAAAGACAGATGGTAGCTGAATGGATAAAAGAACAAGACTCACATATATGCTGCCTTCAAGATACCCAATCACAGATTGAAAGATACACACAAACTGAAAGTAAAGGGTTGGAAAGAGGTATTTCATGCAAATGGAAAAGAACAAAAATCTGGGGTAGCAGTACTTATATCTAGCAAAATATATTTTAAAACCAAGGCTATAGTAAGAGACAAAGAAGGACACTACATAATGATAAAGGGAACAACCAAACAAGAGAATATAACCCTAGTAAATCTTTATGTACCCAACATAGCAAAACCTAAATATGTAAAGCAAATTTTGATGGACATAAAGGGAGAGGTTGACTGAAATACAGTCATATTTGGGGATTTCAACATCCTCATTAACGTCAATGGATAGATATTCCAGGCAGAAAATCAACAAGGAGACAGCAGCCTTAAATGACACACTTGATCAAATGGTTTTAATTAATATCTTCAGAGCATTTCACCTCAAAGCAATAGAATATACATACTTCTCAAGTGCACATGGAATGTTCTCTAGGGTAGACTACATATTAGGACAAAAAACAAGTCTCAATAAATTTAATACAGTTGAAATTATATCATGCATCTTCTCAGACCACAATGCTATGAAACTAGAAATCAATCACAAGAACACTGAAAAACATGCAAAGTCACAGAAGCTAAGTAACATGTTATTAATCAATAAATGGGTAACAATGATATCAAGGAAAAAATCAAAAGATACCTTGAAACAAATGAAAATAAGAAAACAACAATCCAAAATTGTGGGACACTACGAATGCATCCTAAGAGGAAAATTCATAGCATTACTGGCCTATCTCGAAGAAGAAGAAGAAGAAGAAGAAGAAGAAGAAGAAGAAGAAGAAGAAGAAGAAGAAGGAGAAAAGAAAAGAAAAAGTTCAAATAAACAACCTAACTTCACACCTAGAGGACTTTGAAAAAGGACAACAAGCAAAGTCCAAGGTGAGTAGAAGAAAGGAAATAATAAAGATCAAGTCAGAAATAAATAAAATAGTCTAAAAAATGATACAAAAGGTTAATGAATCCAAGAGCTTGTTGTTTGAAAAGATAAACAAGATTGACAAATCTTTAACCAGACTCATCAAGAAAAAAATAGAAGGTATCCAAATAAATAAAATCAGAAATGAAAGAGGAGAAATAACAAGTGACACCAAAGAAATACAAAAAATTGTTAGAAAATGTTATGAACAACTATATGCCAACAAACTGGACAACCTGGATGAAATGTATAAATTTCTGGAAACATACAATCTTAAAAAAAAAAAAAGAGGATGAATCAGAGAATTTGAATACACAGATTATAACTAATGAAATTGAAACAGTAATAAAAAAAAACTCCCAACAAGCAAAAGCTTTGGACCAGACGACTTCACAAAAAATTTTTTACCAAACATTCCAAGAAGAGCAAAGGTCTCTCCTTTTCAAAATATTTCAAAAAATTCAAGAGGAAGGAAGGCTCCCAAACTCATTTTATGATTCTGTCATTATCCTAATTCAAAAACCAGATGAAAATATTATAAAGAAAGATTATAGGCCAATATCCCAAATAAAAATAAGAATATAGCTGCTAAAATCCTCAATAAAATGTCAGCAAACAGAATATAGCAATATATCAAAAAGATCATACACCACGATTAGGTGGGATTTATTCTGGGAATGCAAGGTTGGTACAAAATCTGTAAACCAATAAATGTGATTGACCATGTAAGCAAAATGAAGGATAAAAACTACATGATCATATCAATTGATGTAGAAAAAGCTTTTGATAAAATTCAACACCTATTTATGATAAAAACTCTCAGCAAAGTGGGAATAGAGGGAACATACTTAAACATAATAAAGGCCATATTTGATATACCCATTCCCAGCATCATACTCAATGGGCAAAACTACAAGTATTTCCCTTACAATCAGGAACAAAAGAGGGATGCTCACTTTTACTTCTCTTATTTAAAACAGTACTGGAAGTCCTAGCCACAGCAACCAGACAAGAGGAAGAAATAAAAGGCATCTAAATTCGAAAGGAAGAAGAAAAACTGTCTTTATTTTCAGGTGACATAGAGAATATTTGGGGTACATAGAGAACCCCAAAGATTCCAACAAAAAACTACTAAAACTATTAAATGAATTCAGCAAAGTAGAAGGATACAAAATTAATATCCAGAAATTGGTTGCATTTTTATCTGCCAATAACAAACTAACATAAAGAAAATTAAGAAACAATCCCATTCACAATTTCTTCAAAAAGAATAAAATACCTAGGAATTAACCTAACCAAGAATGTAAAAGACTTGTACTCAGAAAATTATCAGACAGTGAAGAAAGAAATTGAAGAAGACACAAATAAGTGGAAGCATATATTGTGTCCATGTATAGGAAGAATTAATATTATTAAAAAAATTTTACTACTCAAATCAATCTATAGATTCAATGCAATTCCTATTAAAATTCTGATGACACATTTCACATAACTAGAACAAATATTTCAAAAATTTACATGGAACCACAAAAGGCCCCACATAGCAACAGTGATCCTGTGAAAGAAGAACAAAGTTGGAGGAATTATACTACCTACTATTAAACTATACTATAAGACTATAGTAATCAAAACAGTCTGGTACTAGCATAAAAAGACACATAGATCAATGGAACAGAATAGAGAGTCCAGAAATAAACTCACACCTTTATAATCAATTAGTGTTTGACAGAGAAAGCAAACACATACAATGGACTAAAAATAGTTTATTCATTAAATGGTGTTGGGAAAATAAGACAGATACATGCAGAAAAATGAAACTAGATCACTCTTTTACACAACATACAAGAATAAATTCAAAATGGATCAAAGACTTAAGTGTTAGACCAGAAACCATAAAAATCTTAGAAGGAATCAGAGGTAGCAAAACCTTGGACATTGCTCATTAGAGATTTTTTATTGGATATAGCTCCCCAGGCAAGGGAAACAAAAGAAAAAATAAGCAAATATGGCTACATCAAACTAAAAAGTTTTGCACAGCAAAGAAAATCATCGATAAAATAAAAATACAACCCACAGAATGGGAGAACATATTTGGCAATACATCTGATAAGGGGTTAATATCCAAAATTTATAAAGTAGTTATGAAACTCAACACACACACACACACACACACACAGAAACCCAATTAAAAAAATGGGTAAAGGACCTGAATAGACACTTCTCAAAAGAGAACATACAGATGGCCAATAGACATATGAAAAGATGCTCAATGTCACTAATCACCAGAGAAATGCAAATTAAAATCATAGTAAGATATTGTCTCACACCAGTCAGAATGGCTGTCATCAATAAATCAACAAATAGCAAGTGCTGGCAAGGATGTAGAGAAAGGGAAACCCTTTTGCACTGTTGGTTGGAATGCAGATTGGTACAGCCACCATAAAAAGCAGTATGGAGATACCTCAAATTAAAAATAGATCTGCCTTTTGATCCAGTGATCCCATTCCTGGGAATATATCTGAAGGAACCCAAAACATTAATTCCAAAGAACATAAGCACACCTTTGTTCATTGCAGCATTATTTACAATTGCCAAGATATGGAAGCAGCCCAAATATTCATCAGTAGATGAGTGGATAAAACAGCTGTGGTACATATTTACACAATGGAATTCTACTCAGCCTTCAAAAAAGAAAAATATTTTACCCTTTTCAACAGTATGGATGGACCTGGAGAACATTATGCTAAGTGAAATAGGCCAGTCAGAGACAAATACCATATGATTTCACTCATATGTGGAATTTAATGAACAAACTGAACTAGGAGGCAAAACAGAGAGACTCAGATGGAGAGCAGATGACTCCTAATGAGGCAGCAAAGGTTAGGGGGTGGAGAGATTGAGCAAAAAGGAATAAAGATTCATGGACATAGACAATAGTGTGTTGATTGTTGGAGGTGGGTGGTATGAGGGGACTAAATGGCAATGGAAAAATACAATAAATATTAAATTAAAAAATAGAATTAAATAAATAAATAAATAAAATGATGCCCAGTGAAGTATATGTAGAAATGTACTTGCAACATGATTTGACTGCAGTAAATCCAAATGAATGAAGCACTTTAATTAAATGTCACATTAAAGCTATATTTTAAAAGAGATTTTTTAAAGTTTGCTAAAAAAATTTAGGTAGGTGTTTTCCAAGTTGAACAGTTCTGCAATGCCATATCTTATATGCCCTAATTTCCCTCTCTAGGCTGAGTTGACACTGTAAATGATGTATGATGACAAATAGTAAAGTGTATAATTTCAGCATATAATGTTTACTTACTGATACTAAAATACAATCTAATAGAAAGAAGAACCATCTTCAATAAAATTTTGACTCACTAAAAATACAGAGCTAAGATATTGATTGCTAAACTGACTCTAGCCAGTGTTTGAAGTGTTTGAAATATATACAATTATATGTATAACTGAACTCATCTGCTAGCTCTTTCTCACAGAATGGAAATAATAGTTATCATAGGAACGCTGAAGCTATGAAGATTTCTGTTGGCATAATGTTATGTCTAGGGTTCATAACTGAGGGTGAGATATCATTGTCAGCTTCTCCTCACTACTCTTTCTTCTCCAGGACATGAGTGCTAAAAGCTGTGAACCTTCCTATTTTGAACAGGGAACTGATAGTTTCACTCAGCTGCAAAAGAGGCAAGAAAAGAAAGAGGAAGGGTTACCAGAAATGCCATCTGATATTTTTTTATCATGATACTTGCTTCTAGGGTTGTTAAATAAGTCTATTTTTTACTGGTTTATTTTTGAATGAGGCATTAATTTCTTTATCTAAGTGTATTAGACTCAGAGAGAGAAGGGGGGTTTGAAATGAGAAATCTAAATAAAGTTGTTCTGAAGACAATTATTATGTAATAAGTGTGTACAGTTATGTTTGGGGGTGTATTGGGTCAGTAATAATGGGTTGAAACAAAAATATAATCTGATAGCAACACAGAAAATACTCAATGTCACTTTATTTATTTTTCCTCACCTTTATTTTCCTTAACAAAAATGAAAATTATGGCATTTACACCAGTCTTGTTGAGAACTGAGGTCAAGACTAACATGTATTTTCTGAGACCTTTGAAATACAATACATGAGCTGACAGCTTTCTCTTGAGAAAAATTCCTTTCTGGAAGTTGAAAATTCAATAAGCAATGCATTTTGACTCTTTAAATTGGTGATCTATAAAATCTTGATTTTTTCTACCAATCTTTTCAACCAAGATGGACTGCTTCCAAGTGTGTCTGCCCTGCTGGAAGAGCAGGGTGGCCCATAGTATCGATGTGCTGTCCAGATGGCAGACTACTCCTTCTGATCTGGAGATATCTGTTCTTGCTTTTGTTAGAATGGCATTTTATATGTCATCTAATATAGTGTCCCTTCAAATTCGCTGAAATGTCAGTTCTTTGTAGGGGCTTCTGCAATATTACTTTGCTTCCCAACATTGTTGGAAAACATCTGGGTAAGGTGGGTTTTATACAAATGTGTCAAATTGAGTATTGAATCACCAAGGTCTATAAATGTTTATTACTGAATTCCAATAGATCTCACAGGATTTGATTCTATATTCATAGGAGAAAAATCTTACCTTCTTTTCTTAGATTGAGCATCTAGGATTTTGTGTCACTGCATCATATGAACCAGAAGACTACTATGAATGCTACATCAAGTTGTGGCCCCTTGACATTTTTTTTTCTAATGAAATTTACTACATATTCTGGAAGTGCTTCATTTCCCTCCCTCTCAAGGGGATAGGAGCATGTCCATTAGTATTATTAAATTCCTGCAAGTTACTTAAAAAGTTATTTAACAAGGAGAAACAAGATGGTGGAAGAGTTGGTGGAAGCTACACTAACTTCCTCCCAGAACTAGTCTGGATTTACAACTTAATTTTGGAAAAATCATCTGGAATAACCAACCAAACACTAGCTGGAGAGAAGTCTTATAACCATGGAGAGACAGAAAAGGCCGCTACATCACAACGTGACCGGTAGGGAGTGCAGAGACGCGGAAGGGCTGGCTGGGCTCACACGGGTGGTAGCTGAAGGGACTGAGAAACAGCTCAGCAGCCAGGGGTTCCCCCTGAGAAGGGCAGGGTCTAAACCCCCAGCTGAGCTTCCCAGCCTACAGCAACAGAGTGGAAAGTAAAATAGTATCCAGCTGTGAAAAGTGAAAAGCCACAGGCTTACTTGCTATCCAGAGAGAAACAGTGGGAGAAAAAGAGCTCTTAAGTGGATCACATACAAAAATATTTTCACCCCCACTTACCCTGGGCACAAGCGGAGGGAAGGCAGAGAGGACTAGAGATGCTTGGGGAGAGTTTGGTGTGGTGGCTTTGAGGGGAGAACTGGAGAAGCAGCTGACTGGGTCCCAGTGCTGACTCATCCCCAGTACTACAGGCAGACCATTCACCCCCCAATCCAAGTGGCATCAGCCTGAGGTGAAGCAAAAGCCCAGCCTACAGGAATTAAGCTGCCACACCCATGGTCCTTAAGCCTGATGGCTAATCACAGATTGAATAGACTAACAACTAAAGGAGTCAGACAAAGGCAGTACATCCCTGGAAGTCTCCAACAGGCTGCCTAGGCCCAGACTGGTACAGGATCTGACGCCACCAGGGGCAGATCCAGGAAGTGCAGATCATTCTAAGAAGCACCAACAAACAATAGGAGTCACAAAAATGGGGAGACAGAGAAACAACCCCCCATCAAAAAGAAAGGTACAATCCCCAGAAATAGTGTTAAATGAAATAGAGGAGAGCAAACTATCAGATATGGAATTCAAAACATAGATTATGGTAAGCTGAATGAGCTCAGCGGAAACTATAAAGAACTCCAGAAAAACTACAAGGAATTTACTGAGAATTACACCAGCATGAAAAAGGACATAGAAGCTATCAATAAGAGCCAGGAGGAAATGAGGAATACAATCTCTGAATTGAAGAACACAGTAGAAGGAATTAAAAGCAGGCTAGAGGAAGCAGAAGATTGGATCAGCGAGCTGGAGGAAAACATAGACAAAAATGCCCAGACAGTGCAACAAAATGAAAAAAGACTGAACAAGACTGAAGAGGCTCTAAGACAGCTGCAGGATAACATGAAACATAATGATATCCATATCATAGGAATTCCAGAAAGAGAAGAAGAAGAGCAAGGGATAGAAAACCTCTTTGAAAAACTAATGACAGAAAACTTTCCTAACATGGGGAGAGAAATAGTCATGCAAGTCCAGGAAGCACAGAGGGTCCCAATGAAGATGAACCCCAACAGGCCCACTTCAAGACACATCATAATTAAAATGACAACATTCAAAGACAAAGAGAGAATCCTAAAAGCAGCAAGAGAGAAACAACTAATAACATACAAGGGAGCTCCAATAAGACTATCATCAGATTTCTCAGCAGAAACACTACAAGGCAGAAGGGAATGGAAAAAAATATTCCAAGCAATGAAAAACAAAGGCCTACAACCAAGAATACTCTACCCAGCAAGACTCTCATTTAAAATGGAAGGTGAAATAAGGAGTTTCCAAGACAAAAGAAGGGTAAAAGAATACATCTCCACCAAACCAGCATTGCAAGAGGTGCTAAAGGGTCTGCTTTAAGAAGATGGAGAAACAGAGAGAGACAGAGAGGAACATGAGTACAAAGGGGGAAAATGACAATGAATAAGCACTGAAAGAAAGAAGGAACTTCTACCATTTGCAACAACATGGATGGAACTAAACAGAATTATGCTTAGCAAAATAAGCCGGGCAACGAAAGAAAAATACCTTATGCTATTGTTACAGAAACAGGGGAGTCCAAAAATCCCCGGAGTTTGTGGCTGGGGGATGGGGAGAAGGAAGCAGCTTTCAGAATGCCTCCACATGCCTGAGGCTGATGGCCGGTGTCTTTCATTATGTAAATTGCTTTAATGCATCCAAAGCCTCAGGTGGATGGGAGGAGTCTTGAACCAGGTGATGGTATGGAAAGCACACAGAGCCTACGTGTGGTTCTGCCAATGGTCAGAACTATTGGCAACACCCACTGCATCAGAGGACGCAGTCAGGGATATATAGGCAGCTGTGAACACTTTAGGGGGGGCACGTTTGGGGGCATGCTCTGGGGCTGTCTCCCTCGCTGGTGAGTGTTCACAGAGGTGCTCTGGAGAAGGAGAGGAGATCCACGCAGTTTACAGAAAGAAGACAGTACGCAAGGAGGCTGAGAATCCAGGTGGTCCTGCATTGAGAGCTGGAGCACACCACAGCAAAGAAAGGACCTTGCCAATCAGATTGAGTGATTGGCAGCTGCTGGTAAAGCTGAACTGTGCCTAGGAAGTATGGAAACAGTGTTTCTGACCCCCCCCCCATGACTGGTTAGGTTTGGTAGAGGGGAGCAAAGGATATGTGTAACTGTTAAATAAACAATTTTTATTTTCACTCAAATATAATATTCAGAGTTGTAATTTTGGTGGCGGGCAATCGGACCCCTAACTAAAGAGTCCATGGGTTTTTTTCAATTGGAGCAGCCCAGGGGTTCTGTAACACTATCACCTATTTTGGGAAACTAATGAACAACACAAACAAATGAGCAAAATTGAACCAGAGGTATGTAAACAAGGAATAAACTAACTGTAACAAAGGGGGAGATAGGAGGGAGAGAAGGGGGGAAGAAGGGGAAGGGTCTAGTCAAAGAACATGTATAAATGACCCATGGACATGGACAACTGGGTGGAGACTGAATGTGGGAGAAGGGGGGGCAGGGTGCAGGGAAGCAAGAGGGTGGAAAAAAGTGGGACAAATGTAATGGAAAAACAAACAAAAAAATTTTAGTGGGGGAAAAAATGAAAAAATAAAAAATAGAAATGCAAGTTCAGTGAATATTAGAAGGACAAGGATTTTCCTTCACACTGTGTATTATTCTCCCTATCTGATCTCTCCAGAGTTTGGCATTCTAAACAAGTAAGTAATGACATAAGTTTCTTTGCATAAAACTAATAAGACCAGTTGTTTATAGAGGTTTTTTTTTTTTTTTTTTACCAAGACGTTGACTGGAATGTCATGCCTAAAGGATTCATGCTTGGGCTCTGGTTGTTACCAAAAAGCACAGAGGAACTGGGATTGACGTTCAAAGGTAATAAAAGCCCATGAGATAAAAGGCCTGGTACCTTGGTTGGATGTGAGGTCCATGGCAGTCTTTCCAGGGAAGGAATGAAGGTTGTTTTCCTAAAAGATGGCTAGAAGGGACCTTAAGGCACAATGAAAAACCAGAAGGACTTGGAAAAGACAGGTGTGTGCAGGCAAAGGTAAATGCCAGGTATTGGTTCTGCTTCTGTGCCTTGAAGGGCAGACTGAAGGTCACCCTACATGTTCCTTGTGTAAGTTCCAGCAAAGCAGAACTATAGATCATGAGTGATCATTTTCTGCTCTTGCTTTTTTTATGCAAATGAAGAGGATAAATTAAAAATGGACTTAATGCAGTCCCTTTAATGACAAGGAGGGTAATCTTAGGGAGAAAAATCATGTTTCAAGGAAAATCACAATGCTCAGTGGTAGACTATAAAATAGTGCAGCTAACCATCTTTAAAGTTTATCCTCATTTAAAGTTTGTTTTGATTTGAAAATTAAACTATGTCTGTGGTATTATCAAAGATATTTAATTTACAGGCAAGAAGATTGTCAAATGCCTTGCAACTGGATGTCTTTCTGATAAGACAGTCCTACAGATTTAGAGACTTGTATGTGGGTTATGTTACATAAATTAACATGTGTTTTCTGTTTTCAAAGAGCATAAGCCTACGATCTCATTACCTGAGTGATTGTCTGTACGTATAGGCCTCACTTAATCCAGTCTGCATCGCTGCCTCCTGAGACTCAATAGTTTGGCTGAACTAAGTGGCTGGGTTGGTGAAGAATTGGGTGGTCTGTGGGCTTCACTTTAAAACTGGTTTCTCTTTTATGTCCTAATGGCTTGGACAGAAAGAGCTCAGAGGTCTGAGAGGGGGAAAACCTAAAATATTTTTCTCAGCCCTAACTAAGTATAATGGGCAAAAGGGTTTTGGACAGATGAGATGTACCTGGCACACCTTCCTTCAAAGAAGCCCTTCTTTTCCCTAATGTGGGACATTGAAAAATTAATCCCTGTCTTTTATCATCTAGTGGTTATGAACTGAATGATATCTTTTAACCCTGTTGCCAAATCTGTTGCCTCCAGAATACAACAAGGATGCCAGCCTGTTAAATCAAGCATTCTGTTGTCCGGGGACAGCCTACCGACCTGGAGTCTGCACGATCCCTCCCCATGTGGAAAGGCCACCCGTGCCTCCACACCCCCACTCTTATTGGGGATTTCTGGACCCAAGTGTAGGTAAGACGATGACCATGTCCAGTTTGAAGCAGCTAGAGGAGCTCAAGACCTTCACCCATTGTCCTTTATAAGATTTTAAAGGGTCTTAAGTCTGAGAGGGAGGGATTGTTATTTTTTATTTTTAAATTAATTACTTAATTAATTAATTAATTAATTTTTTAAAAGAAGGAGAAGAAGAATATATGAAAGGATGAGACAGGAGAGCTTGTATGTTCAATCCATGGGCATGGACTTGGGGAGGGGGGATTGTTGGTGGAGGGGTGGTGCTGGGTGGAGGGGACCAAAGGGGAAAAAATTGGAAGTATTGTAACAATATAATCAATAAAATATACTTACAAAAAAAGTTCTTTAACAAAACAAATTAGAGCAAATATGCATAAAATCTAATTTATAATTCTGTTTTCTCTATGACAATATTTTGTTGGAAACAAATATAGTTTTTATTTAAGTTCCTTGAAAACTGAGTGCTTGTCATGTTTCCAAGATGTACAGATATATTTGTTTGAATTAGTTGCTGCAATTTCCACTGAATAATGCTAGAAAAGTGAAGATGAGTCAGGGGATAAGGAAGCCCTCTTTCTCTAAATAGAGGCATATGTAAGATCTTTTTCAAGAATAACTAAAAGACAAGGTCATCTTGCTTTATACAATAAAATAGTTTTTGTTTTTTTATCTGCTTTGTCAGGGAAGCAAAGGGTTTTTGAAGTAATTTGCACTATGCTTTTGGTGAATGACAAAACCTCTATTTTCTCTCTTTTTTTTTTTCTTTGTCATAGTGACAAACATTTTGACACTATTCCACAAACTATGGGAAATGAGAAGAAAAGGAAAACATAGACACTGTGTAACACTGTTCAAAACCCCTGGGCATTTCAAATTTTAGCTCTGCATGAAGGAGTATATATTTATCTAATTTCACACTTCAATAGTGAATCATTAATCCAGAATGAAAATGGACATTTTGCTTCTCAGAATTTCCCCTCACTTTTAAAATAGCCAATCAAATAACTTATTTATTTTTTACTTGAACAAAGAAAGAATATTTGGAAATTATTCTTGTTTATCTCATTTATCCGCAAACACTCTAATTAGCTCACAAAAAATATAAAACTACTTAATATACCTGCCTAATAAAACTTCTCTTTGTTCCTCTATTCGACCTTGCTTCTGTTGTTATTTATTCCTTACTATCCCTAGCTTTTTCTTTTTCTTTTAGATTTAGCTACTATGCTGTTTTCAGGTCTCCTAGATTTTTTATTTTTTTGAAAGTCAAAGTAAGCAAGTTTTGTTTTGTTTCTTTTACATGATGAGGATATGTATGCATAGCCAGATAATTGCACAATATATACTAAAAACCAGCCTTTCGTGAAGGCGTATTTTATTTCTTACATTATCACATTTATTCTTAGAATACATTCTTAAATAATGTAATTCTTATATTTAATGAATAAAATGTTTGCATAACTTCCCCAAGATCAAAGACTTAAAAAGTGTTGTATAAGAATTCAAACTCAGTTTTAGCCACAGATATTGTCTTTGAAGTCAGCTAGCTTCATTTAATAATGATCTGTGGGCTCAAAGAGAATCATTCAGCTATGCCCTAGAAAGCAGCCATCTCAATGTTTTTATCATGCCCCTCCTGTCTTGTTGCCTGTAGTCAGGTTCTCTTTTCCTCATTACTTTTCTTTTTCTGTCTCCCCAATTTAAAAGTGTTTCTTAATCCCAAAACCTACAAGAAGGATTTCTTATTTAGATTTTTATTGTTCACTTGTCTTGGAATTCAACTCTCTCACCTGAAAAAGCTATAGAATTTTACTTTGTGATACTACTCAGGAGACCTAAGTCTGTCCTTGCTTCTTCTATGACCCTTATCCTTCATGTGTATTATAATTGCTGCAATTAATTTTTCTACCATATATTATAGCTTTTCAGATCAGGATTTAACATTATATCTTGAACATAGGCATGTTTAATTAATCTTTGCTTAACATGAGAATAAAGGTTGTTAAAAGATATCAGCAAGGGAGTATAGAATCAATCCATGACCCAGTCTTCTGAACTGACCAGCTGTCTTCCCTCACTTTCTATCTGCTATGGGGTGGGTGAAATGAATGACAGGTGTCAACAAGTACAAGATATAAAATAAGTCATGGGGATGTAATATATAGTATGGTGACTGCAGTTGACAATACAGTATTGCATATTTTAAAGTTTCTAAGAGAGTAAAATTAAAAGTTCTCATCATAAAAAATTAAAACTATATATGGTGATAGATGTTAACTAGAGTTGTTGTGAAGATCATTTTACAATATATACAAATATTGAATCATTTGGTTGCACACCTGAGACTCATAATGTTAAATGTCAGTTATACCTCCAATGAAAAGAGTGAGATTGAGTGTATTTCACTTAAAACATTTTTTAGTTCTGAATCTGATTCAGTCATGGGTCATCTTCACCCTTTCCTAGGGTTCAGGTGTCAATCTTTAAATTTTTGGTTTCTGAAACTGGCATATCTCTATAAATTATTAAAAGTAACCTTACCTACAGTAGTGAATACTGTTAAAGTAATATCTTTTTATACCCAGAACTTCCTCTGCATCATATTACTGACATGGGCTGGTCTACAAACTGGTTCAACCATCATCCCTGATTATCAGTGACCCAACTTTTTCTAGACACTTATATTAGTACCTGGGACACTGTTGGAAGGTTTCTCAGGAACAGATTCATCATTCTTCCTCCCATGTTGAAATAATGATTGAACTAAGGTCCAGAGATGGCTCTTAACTCCCAGTACATAGTGTCTTCTATTTTATTTTTCTGTTTGGAAAATTGTTTTAGTATTATCTTTCTGTTGGTTATAACATATACAAAGCTGAGGCAAAAAAATTTTTTTTTAGAATATGCCAACAATTTTACTGTCAAGAGATGTGTGCCTGGCAGATCTGATAACTGAACTATCTGAGGCACTGTGAAGCCTTAGTTAGAATGCTGGGAAAACAAGATGTGAACTAGAGAGAGGACAGATCTCTAGAAGAGAATCCTATAACTGGCCATGGCTACAGAGTTGCATGCAACCTCTAAGAAAGGAAGGCATTAAATAGATTGAAGAAGAGACCGTGGGAAATGAATCAGTAGCATGTAGAACTTACCTCAGGGATGTGACCAGGTAGTGGAACTCGATCTATGAGAGTGAGTCCTGTGACTTTAAAAGGGCTTAGAAGGGCTGAGTTCAATGCTCTGTTCTCAGCATCTTGGAATTCTTAATAATTTTGGTTTAAGAGGCATTACATTTTCATGTGAAAATGTGGCATTTTGGGCAGTGTGGGTTGGGTGGCAGAGGACTTTAGAATAAGTACGCAGGTTATGTAGGGTGGAATGGGTAGGACCAAGAATGAGTTAACTGTTAATTCATCTTAGGTCCCAGGCTTTAACCCTTTGAGTGCCATGCATAACTGCTAAAATTCATGTGAGAAATGCCAGGCTATTTTGCTGAGAAATGCAGAGTTTATTTAAAAAGTCTATAAAAACATTATTATTCATTCCATTGTTATTTACATTTATTGCCATTGAAAAAAGTCGCTAGGAGCAACGCTGGCAATTTTGGGAAAATTTGTCAGCATTGCTCACAACGATGTTGGCCCTTAAAGGGTTAACTATGTTATTAAGATGATGAGGACTTCTGGCAAAGATAGAGGCATGGGTAGACAAGCTGTGTCTCACTCTGGGTAGACAAGCTGTGTCTCACTCTACAACTAAGAAGGAATACAACGATCTCAAAATGGGAGACAATCAGAAGTTTCAGAAATTGAGCTGCATGAAAGTTCAACAAACAAAGATATAAAGAAGAAATACTCATCCAGACAGGTAGGATAGGCAGATACAGGGCAGAGAGGAGGCAGCGTGCTGGTAGCAGCAGCAATACTGGCTGTGGCCAGCTGGTGGAACACACAGTCACACATTAGAAAAGTAAGAAGGGGTACCTGGGAAGCACCCCCATCACCAGACCAGACTGCAAGTTTCATGACTCCAGTGTCAGGTGAAATAAAGCCTCATTGTTTTTGACTTTGAAAACCAGTAGGGGCTGGGTCAGAGAAAGAAACTGCTGGTCTCTCGGCAGAGTCCATTTGTTTAGAGGGCTCCCACAGTTTTAGAACTTCTATAAGCCCACCTACTCAGGGAACCATGGCCAGGGCAACAGCTAGAGAGGCACCAGTGTCCCATATGGTAAGCAGGAAAAATGCCTGGAAAAGGGGCACATGCTGAGCAAGTGGCATTGTTCCCTTTCAGATCCCTCTCCCACATACTGCACCACAATGTGGTGAAATGGGTCACCCCCACTGATGAATACCTAAGGCTCCACACCTTACAATGTAACAGGTGCAACAGCTCTACTTAAGACACAGAGGCAAACAAACACAGGATTCTGTCAAGTTGAGGAGACAGAGAAGCATGGCCCAAAAGAGAGAACAGATCAAGGTTCCAATGGGAGAACTAAGTGAAAAGGAGATAGCTAACCCAACAGACACAGAGTTCAAACACTGGTGATGAAGATGTTCACAGACTTGACAGATACACTTGAGTATGGCAAATGCAAAAAGGAAGAAGTGAAGGCTAAGCTGAGTGAAATGAATGGAAATCCATATGAAACCAATGCTGAAGGGAGGGAAACAGGGGTTCAAATCAATGATTTGGAACATAAGGAAGAAATAAACAGTCAACCAGTACAGACTGAAGAAACAAAAATTCAAAAAAAAAAAATTTGAGAGACTTGGGTACCTCTGGGTCAACTTTAAATGCCAAAATCTGAATCATAGGGGTGTCAGAAGGAGAAGAGGAAGACCAAAAAATTAAAAACTTATGTGAAAAAATAATAAAGGAAAATTTCCCAAATTTGACAAAGGAAATAGACATTCAAGTCCAGGAAGCATAGAGAGTCCCAAACAAGATAGACCCAAAGAGGACCCCACCAAGACATATCATAATTAAAATCCTAAAGGTTAAAGATAGAATCTCAAAAGCAGTAAGAGAAAAGAAGACAGTTAATTACAATGGAGTGCCTATAAGACTATCAGCTGATTTCTCAAAGGAAAATTTGTAGGCAATAAGGAACTGGAAAGAAGTATTCAAAGTGATGAAAAGCAAGGTCTTACAGTTAAGATTACTCTATCCAGCAAAGCAATCATTTAGAATGAAAGGACAGATAAAGTGCTTCTCAGACAAGGTAAAACTAAAGGAGTTTATCATCCCCAAGACCTTATTATATGAAATGTTAAAGGGACTTATTTAAGGAAAAGAGGATCAAAACTATGAACATTAAAATGACAACAAAAACACCTATGCACCCCTATGTTCATAGCAGTGCTGTTTACAATAGCCAAGTGCTAGAAACAGCCTAAGTGCCCAGCTGTAGATGAGTGGATCAAAAAACTTTGGTACATTCACACAATGGAATACTATGCAGCAGAAGAAAGAAGGAACTCCTACCCTTTGCGACAACATGGATGGAACTAGAGAAAATTATGCTTAGTGAAATAAGCTCAGCAATGAAAAACAAATATCATATGATATCACGTAATACAGGAAAATAATGAACAAGACAAACAAAAGAGCAAAATTGAACCAGAGAGATGTAAATAAGGAGCAGACTAATGGTTACCAGGGGAGAGGTAGGGAGGGAGAGAAGGAGGTAAGTAAGGGAAGAGTCTAGTCAAGAAACTAGTATGAATAACCCATGGACATGGACAACAAGGTGGGGATTGACTGTAGGAGAAGGGGTGAGCTGGGTGAGGGGACAATGGGGGAAAGTGGGACAACTGTAATAGAAAAACAATAAAATTTTTTAAGTGACAACAAATTCACAACTATCAACAACAGAACCTAAAAATATATAAATAAATAAAAATGAAAACTAAGCAAACAACCAGAATAGGAACAGAATCATAGGTATGAGGATCATTTGGGGGATTATCAATTGGGAGAGGAAATGGGAAGAAATAGGGATATGGTGCAGGGATTAAGATGAATAATTGGTAAGTACAAAATAGACAGGGGTATGTTAAAAATAGTATAGGAAAGAGTAAACCAAAGAACTTATATGCATGACCCATGGACATGAACTAAGAGGAGTGGAATTGCTGGAGGGAAGAGGGGTACTGGGCAGAGGGGAGCAAAGGGAAAAGAAATTGAGAGAATTGTACCAGCTTAATCAATAAAATATACTTACAAAATATGCTGAGAATGATATATAACATCAATAATATATAAGTATTATCTGATAATTTTTATTATAATATTCATAACATTTCTATAAGGTAGATATTTTATCCAGTTCACTGAGGAGGAAACAGAATCTCACTGTGGAGAAGTTACCCAAGTTCACTGGCTCAGTGAGTAACAGATTTAAGATCTAAATCCTGTGGTCAATCCTGTTGTTAACCTAAATATACAAAGCTAAAGTAAGAGGCAACAAGCATTCATTTGAGATCCAAAAGGATATTCAGGAAGCACGGTTTTAAGAGGAAACTCAAATAGTGTTCCTATTAGGAAACAAAAGCAAGGAGGAATTTATGAGGAAGGGAAGAGGAACAATTATATGAATAAAAAGAAAGAATTTCTATAGATGCAGATAAACTAACATAATGATGTTAATTCTAAAAAATGTTGGTGATTTTCAGTCCAGTAGTCATAATATCTGCTTTCTTGTTACCTTTGCAAATGGTTGTTTGGAATACAAAGTGCTTTAGACTTATTCCAAATACTATTTCCCCCCTTTTCAGGGTTCTAAAGATTTGAGTAAGACAAGCATGGCAATTCTGGGATGGCAGCTCCGACCCCATTTACAGTGTCTCTGTTTATATTATCTTTTACAAAGTAGTCACACTACCTTTCAAGGAACTGTTTTATTTCTCATATGGACATCTTTGATTCTAAAACAAAATGTACATTTAAAAAATGGATTGTTAAGTATCTTCTATTGGTGTTTCTAATACATGATCTCCAGATATTTGGTGTCTAAACTGAAGCCTCCATATATATAATATTATTCAGGTTGAATTCTGCATATCACACTTGTAAGAAGAAACTGTTCACTATATGTAACATGTAATATTTAATACTGTGAAACTTTGTATCATGTAAAATAACACTTGTTTACTCTCAGTTTTTGTTCATTAATTTCACACTTTTTTAGTGTTTTGTTGTCAATTGAAAAAAAACTTTGAATATTTTATAGAAAATATTGCTCAGTAAATATATTTTGAATGTTACTTATGTGCTAGGTCTTATTTAGATGCTATGGTTATAGCAGTGAGCTGAACACATTTTATGCCACATAGAGCTTTCACTCCAGTGGAAGAAGAGAGAATGAAAAAAAAAAAAAAAGTAATATAACTTCAAATAGGGATGCTTGCCATGAAGGGAAACAAGCAGGTAGGAGATTGGTCAGGGACTGTGAAGGGCAGAGATCTGATCAAAAGGAAAGAAAATTTGCAGGTCCGGATGACATGACTAATTGAAAGAAATTTCTCTTTGACTTGGAACTTATGTGCTCAGACAAGCTTCTTGTTGTACTTTATTTTTACTCAGGGTAATTTTTTGCAGAAGATTTTTGACGGACACTCGGCTGTGAATGCATACATTCATGTATTACTCCTATTTTTAAGAGGACAATGAGGGTTATGCTCCTCAGATGAAGGGTTGAATAAAGTAAGATTTCATGTTTCTCAGAGGGGTATTTTTGTCTTGCTCTAGGTTCAACAGAGCTATGGAAAGAATTTTTATGGCTAATAGAGCAAGGAGGTTTAGATTTGCCTTAGGTTACTTAGCCAAAAAATCTCCAAGTCCCCTGTCTCTGAGTCACAGTGTGTAATTTTGCCAAGGTCACTGTAATTGTTTACCTCCTGGAGAAAATTCTTGACATCAGCTTGCAGATACTCTTAAAGGAAACTCACTATAGAAACATTCATTTCTTTTCAGCGTGTTTAATTTCCTACTCTGACACTTGGCTAGGTAAGTGACCTTGGGTAAATTGCTTTCTCTCACAGAACTTCTGCTCCTCCTTGACAAATTTCCCTTTTTTCATCACTTAAACGGGTCTTGAAATCTCATCTCCTGCAGGACGCAGTGCTAATAAGTTAGAGAAGAAAATATTAATTCCAATATGTCATGTTCATTGTGCTTTTTGTCTATTCTATGTACCTACTAGATTCACACACCCCCAATTTACAGATAATAAAATGAACCTTGGACTTGAATTTTATTATTGTTTAAAACTAATTGCTTATGTTGTCATTGCGTCTACATATCTATTTTGTAGATTACACTCTAAAGTGATTAAGTCACTTTTTTATGTTTCAGCCTCATTGAAAATGGTTTTTATCTTTGAATTCTACACAATAAAAAAGGAGAGGATGGTTTTTAGAATACAACCTCTTCCATACTCATATATATGTTTATATACACATATATATAATATACACATATATATGAATAAAAATGATTATCTCTAGATAAATAAACCAAAGTAGGCAATGCTCTAGTCAGAGGTAATGTCTGTGACATTGAGATCCTTCTAGATAAGATGATGGTATGATGGTCATACTTGCAAGTGTTTCAAGGAAGAAAATGTCTCCTGAGCGTTGGAGTGTCCAGTACAGCAGAAAGCTAATGCAAGGACTTCAACACGCTGTGAACTTGAGATAATAGAAATTTGATGCCTAGTGAGTAACTGGATTTTCACTTGGAAAATAATTTCAAGAAAGGCTACACATGCAGAAAAGTGCTGGGAAATACTATTCTTCTAGTACTACTGCTACAGCTATGAATATAATCCTCCTCCCACTTAAAAGCATTGTAAGAATTCATGACTGCTGAGTGCTCTGTGAAGGGGCAAGCAACTTCGCAAGCCTGGTTTATGCTTGTAAAATGGGCTGACACTAAATAACCCAAAGATCCCCTAAGCTGGGTGCCATGAGTATTACCATATGTATTACAATGCATTAACATTAGTAGCAATTAAATGAGCCATGAGCTACACATAACAATGACTAAATCATCCTTACCAGGCAGAGCAGAAAATTGCACACAGCTTTTGGGTCTGGCGCAATGAATAAGAGCACAGCACCCCAGGGCCAGTGAGGCAGAGGCAGCACTAAATGAAGCCTGTTTTGGATTCACAAAAAAGCCCTGGCTCATTTCCAGGGGACACTTCCCTGCAATTGAACATCAAGAGAGTATTCTTGGGCCCCACTCTAACTTAGTGCTGTGGCAATTAACTTTCACTGTTGAAGACTCATATAGGAAAAAAGAACACTGTTATGACACGTGGATATAAGGGCAAGATCTCAGCTGAATAATAAACTATCTTTTCCTTTACATTGAAAATCAGCAGCTTTGAGGGCATCCCAGCTGCTAACTTAAGAGAGAACAGATTAATGACAACAGACCTGTGCGGTCCTGAGTGTCACTCATGGGGATCACAACATGACTTTACAGAATAGCAAGCAAATTGTTCCACTGGTTATTCACCAGAGGAGAGAAAACTTCTGTGAGAACCAAGACATGGCACATTGTAGTCCCAAAAGCTCCTTCTTGCTCAGTGGCCTGCACTCATCGTTGCTGAGGACAAAACATAATTTTTATTTTTTGCTTGAACAATGAAGAACTCTCAATCTACTCTAGGGGTGCCAAAAGCTCTCTATGTGGTCTTTTGTAACCTTTGGACGCTGTGTCGCTTACATGGACTCCTGTGATTTTGAAGTTACCCCCACTTTCCCATACTTCAGCTTTCTCCTTTCCCTACCCACCTCTCTTCTGTTAAACAAAAGCTTTGAGCAAATTGCTGCTTCAGTGAAAAATGTTATGAATAGAGGTGTTTTTTCTTGAATGCTTCTAAAAACAAAACAATTGATTGATCTAAGAACCATCCTTTCCAAGAGTGTTCTGCGTGACTAGGAATATTAGGCTAGAACCTGGGAACTCCCTTATTTACTTTAGAAAACAGAAAAAAACAAAACATGTTTGTTTGTTTGTTTGTTTTTTGCTGCCTCTTGGAAAATAGCTGCTTGATAAGAAAGAAGCAAGCACAAGTTGTGGGACCATTTCTCAAGGCATGGGTATGTTTGAGGTTCAAAGGTCAAAGTTTTAGGCTGCATCTTCATTCACAAGTTTCAAGTTTTCATGTGTTGTAATGGAATTTGGCCTATAGGACATAATTATATGTGCTTATAAATTACAGTGCTCTGTTCTCACACTACTTAAGCAAATTCATAAAGATAGAGACATTAAGAAATTGAGTCATTAACATCAAGGTGGCTGATTTTCAGAGTTAGCTTATACATTATGGAAATTTATAAATATTGCTGTTTTATAATTTGACTTTTATAATACTTCTGTTACTATTTTTTTTGGTTTGGTTTTATTTTTAGCAATAGTGGTAACTTTCTGGAATTCTATAAAGAAAAGAAATGATCTTTAGGAAAAATAATGCATTAAATGTGTTTATTTCAAAATATGTGATAAATAAGATTCCTTTGTGTTGAAAAAGAAATCAGAACTTTAAAACAAATACTCATTTTACTCACTAAGGTCCTCCTTTATTAAGATTCCACTAACCTAAGCCTGGCTTTATGGGCATGTGATGAGTACAGGTACGTAGGGTCCCAAACTAGGTAGGGCTCCTGCTTGGGGTTTAATGCTTTCAAGTTTCTGTCTTGAACATCTTAATAAGGTTATCTTTGGATTTGTGTTTTGTAAACAAAGTCCAATGGGGCAGAGAAACATGTGCTTTGCCTCACCTCCCCAGCTCCCTGAACAGGTTTTCTACTACCCACTCCAGTTCCCTGGTTCCATGCCTGGACCTGTCACTTGCACAATTCATCCAGGCTGTGGAAGAGGAAAGTAGCTGCATCACCCTCCAATAAAGTCCACACATTTTTATTTTGCACTGAGCAGAGCAATAGCCAGCCTTCTCTCAACCCCCATCATTACTTGCATAGCAGTAGATCTAAGGGTCTTATTCATGGAAGGAATTTGCTAAAAGAAAAAAATGCCTCTTAAGGAACTTTTTGTCACATTATTATGTTTTTATTCTGATAGGACACTGATCAGAAGGAGAAAGCAGGAAACCTCACAAGGTTCAAGAAATAGTTGACAATATGGAGACAACATTTTTTTGTGCCTTGTGTATGTCTAACAAGTGGGAGGTAAGGTTCAGAGAGGAAAGAACTATTGGTATAGTTGGGCTAGAACAAGGTATTCTTTTTTGAATTTTTTTATTGTGGTAAAATATGTCACATAAAATTCTACACTTTAGCCATTTTAAGTGGTATTAATTGCATTCATAATGTGCAACAATCACTACTGTTTCCAAAGTGTTCTCATCACAATGTTTCTGTTTCACCCTAAACAGAATTCCATGACCATTAAGCCCTAACTCCCAATTGCGCCTCTGCAAAGTCCCTACTTTCTATGTTTAAAAATTTGCCTAGAGAATGAAGTACTTTTGTGGGTCAGAAAATAGTCAAACTAAGTTGGAGCCTGAGTGAAGACTAATTCTAAATTGATTTGCCACTTACTTCTGTAGACACACAAAGTCACCCAAAGTTTCTGAGCAAGAACTATGACCTGTCAGAAGCTTGCTTGAGAAAGTTTCATCTGGCAAAGATTTGTGGGATGGTTCTGGGTCTGGAAAGCAGTTAGAGACTGTTATCAAAGCCCAGAACAAGGGTAAGGAGCATTTGGACTGCTTGCAAAATGGAAAAATTTAGGAAACATTTGAGAGAATACAAAGGTTGAAGCCTGCTCATGACCTGGCAAAATTACCTTGGGGATCATGGGAGGGAGGATGAAAGACGTTGTGAATTTGAGTAAATGGGTGATTAATTTTTAAACTACATATTTTAAATTAGGCTTCTATAAACAGTCACAAAAACAATTATTTAAATTATCAACACTGAGTACAAGTGTTGATGATGGCCATTTTACTGGTGTAAAGTGGTATCTCGTTGTGGTTTTAATTCTCATGTCTCTGATGGCTAGTGATGTTGAGCATTCTTTCATATGCCTACGGACCCTCTCTGTATGTCCTCTTTGGAGAAGTGTTTGTTCAGGTCCTTTACCCATTTTTTAATTGGGCTGTCTGTCTTCTTGGTTTTGAGTCTTATAAGTTCTTTTTATATTTTGGAGGTCAGTCCCTTGTCTGAGGTATCATTGGCAAATATGTTATCCCATATGGTTGGTTCCCTTTTCATTTTGATGATGTTTACTTTAGCCATGCAGAAGCTTTTAAATTTGTTGTAGTCCTGTTTATTTTTTCCTCTATATCCCTTGGCCTAGGAGATATATCGACAAAAATATTGCTGCATGAGATATCTGAGATTTTACTGCCTATGTTTTCCTCTAGAACTTTTATGGTGTCACAGTTTATATTTTAGTCTTTTATCCATCTTGAGTTTATTTTGGTGTATGGTGTAAGTTGGTGGTCTAGTTTCTTTTTTTATTTCTTTTTTATATATACCTGTTCAGATCTACCAACACTATATATTAAAGAGTCTATTTTTACTCCATGTTATGCTCCTATCTCCTTTGTCAAATAATAATTGACCATAGAGACTTGGGTTTATTTCTGGACTCTATATTCTGTTCTGTTGATCTATGTGTTCATTCTTATGCCAGTATAAGACTGTTTTGATTACAGTGGCCTTGTAATATAGTTTGATATCAGGTATTGTGATTCCTCCTACTTTGTTCTTTTTTCTCAAGATTGCTGAGGCTATTCAGGATCATTTATGATTCCATATACATTTTTGAAATATTTGTCCTATGTCTGGGAAATATGTCATTGGTAGTTTAATTGGGATTGCATTGAATCTATACATTGCTTTGGGTAGTGTAAACATTTTAATGATGTTGATTCTTCCAAATCTTGAACATGGTATATGCTTCCAATTATTTGTGTCTTCCTTCCTTAATTTCTTTCTTTAATGTTCTGTAGTTTTCTGAGTACAGGTCTTTTACCTCCTTGGTTAAGTTTATTCCAAGGTACTTTATTTTTCTTATTGTTGTAGTAAATGGGATTTCCCCCCTAGTTTCTGTTTATGATATTTTATTGTTGGTGCACAAAATTGCCTTCAATTTCTGAATGTTGACTTTGTACCCACTATTTTGCTGAATTCACTTATTAGGTTCGAGTA
This sequence comes from Furipterus horrens, assembly GCF_987537825.1. Taxonomy (NCBI): domain Eukaryota; kingdom Metazoa; phylum Chordata; class Mammalia; order Chiroptera; family Furipteridae; genus Furipterus; species Furipterus horrens. Next base: position 94,026,389 of record NW_028327171.1, read on the forward strand.
GTTTTTTGGTGGAGCCTGTAGAGTTTTCTATGCACACTGTCATCTGTCTAAAGAAAATTTTTAAAAATTATTTATTTATTTATTTATTTTAGAGAGAGGGGAAAGAGGGTGAGAAACAATAATGTGTGGTTGCCTCTTGCATGCCCCAAGCCATTGTTTTTGTTGTTTTTGTTTTCAAGCAACAGAGAATTACTGACATTGAAGGGAAAGTGAATGTGTTATAAGGTATGGTGAATATGGAAAGCCAACAACAGCAGAACACATTGTGTGAGCATTTTTGTCCCATCTCTGTTGGCAGCTGGCACGGTGTCCCTAGGGAATCTCTACTGCTTTCTGCATAGTAACTTACCCCAACTTTGATTTGTATGTGACTCACAATGGTCTATCACAGTCTTCTATTTCTGCATTGGGACCTTACAAGTCAGTTCACTCTGCTAAGTACTTTATTATCTGAACAGTTCTTTTATGCCAAGATGTATCACTGCTGGCTGGCCTTGACTGTGAATTGACTACTCTTCAGTCAGAACCTTAATCCAGTTTGCCTCAGCTATGAGAAGAATATTGGGTGATAAAATAGGCTGTCTTTCTCATAAAGGGCTGTTGACAGGGCAAGCCCTTGAATGGACATCTATTCAATGGCTTACTCTTTTCCTGCTCCTGAATTGACTCTGTTCCTTTTATTCCCTATCTCGGGTAAAGACCCCATCACCCAATTATTTAGCGAGATATTCGAAAATGTTCATACTCCTTCTTTTCTCTCCTCACCACTCCTATTGTCTCTGCCTCCTAGATTTCTCAATAAAATCCAATCTCTTCACTATGGCAAACAGACATTTCTGAGCTGGCCCCTAACTATTCTCTAGTCTCATTCTCTGTGGTCAATGCTATTCCCCCTACTGCATGACTATTAAACTACTTGAAATTTCTCAGATGAACTGTCCTCCTTTTCATCTTCGTAATTTCTCACATTCTGTTCAAATCCATAATGCAACCACATTGTATTTGCCTTCCTAGTACCATTCATCACTAGGCACTGCTGCTGTTTATTTGCATGGTTTCCCAATAAATTGTGAACTTCTTTTTTCTGTTATACTAATTTTTAAAAAGATTTTAGTTTTTTATTTTTAGAAAGAGGGGAAGGTAGGGAGAAAGAGAAGGAGAGAAACATCAATGTGTGGTTGTCTCTTATGTGCCTCCAACTGAGGATCTGGCCCATAACCCAGACATGTGCCTGACCAGGAATCGAACCAGCAACCCTTTGGTTCCCAGGTCTGTTCTCAATCCACTGAACCATATCAACCAGGGATAAATTGTGAACTTCTTAAAGGTAGACACCATGTTTCAGTTTTCTGTATCCCTACATCTAACAGAGAACATAGAATAAGGTATATAATAAATAGATATTACCATACGCCCAGTTAAAAATGCCAGTGACCTCATATTGTTTTCAGTATAAAGTGCAGACTCTTCAGCACCTCTCCCATATCATCTTTCCAGTACTCTTCTATTTTATGTTCCAACAATAAAAAAGGACTGCTGACCAGTCATTATCTCATGCTAATTTATGCCTCATGGTTTTGTAAATGATGTTGCTTATGCCCAGAATATCTTTCCCCTCACTTTTCTGCACAGTGAACTTTTATTCATTCTTAATCAGCTCTCTTGTGAAGTCACTGTGCTCTGTCTCCTTTTCCTCACTTGCAATTTTAGGCTTCTTCTCCTTTAATATCTCTTATAAATTTTCTCTCCATTATGATGTTCTTATGATTATATTTTTATATTATACCTGATGCTTTTAGAGAAAGGAAGTATTATTTCTATATCCTGAATGCATAATAACACACGTGGTGGATGCTTAATAAATATTGCCAAAGAGAGGCTATAATTCTAGAACTAAGTCCTAAATTAGTCTAAAACTAATCTCTGTCCTGTTTTTCAAATAATTTACATAGCATTATGATACTTTCCATGAAAATTATTCTATCCAAGATAGAGTACATAGTTATTTCATTGGAGCCATCGCTGCATCCTTACTTCTGTATTAGATAGGAAACATTATAATTGTGTAAGAAAGACACCTAAAATATAGAAGATTAAGTAAAATTAAAGTTTATTGCTTTCACATATAATACTTTAGAGATAATTGGCTTAGGCTGCTGTAGTTTTTCCCACACCAACCAATGCTCCCATTACCTGGTACCAATCAGGTGTCCAACAATTCACTTCTGACACTAACTGTAGTGGCAGACTTCACAGATTAAGGACTCAGTCTCATAAAACAGCCATCAGTTCTGATGCCAGTTGCAAGTATCAGGTTGCCCACACTTCTGTCTGACCCCCCTACAAAGTCAAGAGTTCTCATAACCTCTTCCCCAGGTCTGATAATTTGCTAGGATGACTCACCAAAGTCAAGAAAATGCTATATTTAATATTACAGTTTACTGTAAAGGATACAAATGTACAGCTAGATGAAGATGTACATAGGGTGAGGTTTATAAGTGTCCAGCGTACAGGAGCTTCTGTCCTGTGGACTTGAGGTGTGGTAACCCTCCCAGCACATGGGTGTATCCACAAGTCTGGGGTCTCTCCAAATCCTGTCTTTCAGAGGGTTTTATGGAGGTTTTATTATCTAGGCGTAGTCAATTAAATAATTGGCTATTGAGTATTAACTCAATCTCTAGGCCCTCTCCCCTCCTTGGAGGGTGAGTAATGGAAGCAAAGTTCTAAGTTTTAGCCAAGGCTTGGTCTTTCTGGTAATAAGTCCCCAGCCTGCAACTACTGAAGGGCCTGACAAGAGTCACCTTATTAGAACAAAAGGCACTTCTCTCAGTTTTATTGCTCAGAAAATTCCAAGTGTGTTAGGATCTTTGTGCCAGAAACCAAGAACAAAGACCAAATACATTTTTTATTTTACCACAACTGCAAAATGACTCTGTTCCATAAAGTCATTCAGGTACCCAAATAATGTCTGTATTATTTCTCTTGTCGCTCTTGGCTACATAGAGTTGAGCTGCTAATACTAACATGTGACAGCCCATAGGAAATCCCAAGAGAATATGTAGGGCACAAGACATCTTTTGATCTTGTGAAATGAGAGTTACATATATCATTTCAGCTCACTTTCTATTGGAAAGACATCTAGCTACAAAATAAACTAAAAAAATGTAGTCTAAAGATGGATAGCATGTGCCCAGTGAGTAAAGTTATGTAAGAAGGAGAAAACCAATTTTAGAAGACAAATTGCAGTCTAACTCAAGTAACTTTTTAAAAAATATTTTTATAACCAAAAGCACGTTTATTTTTAAAGTCAATTGGATTTTCAGGAGCAAATATAGTGCAATGTCTTTGGGTATGCTTTCCAGAGCCAATTCAAAATGAGCTCTAGTCATTAATGGATGTATGTCTGACAACTTTCTTAACAGGTAGATGTTATTGTTTCTTATATGTAAAATGATTACAGTAATAATATCCACTTCCTACATTGAGAATTAAATAAATTAATACAGGATAAAGCTTAAGATGTGTCTGGAAGAGAGTGAGCACTATGTTACTATGTTAGTGTAACTATTATTACTCTATTTCTAAGGGTGTTCACACTTATTTTTCTCCTTACAGATAAATATAAATTAACACTGTAACTAGTTGGGAAGTATGTTTTATATATTAAACAACTCAGGAAATTCATGTTTTTTATATACTGTGTATAATTTTCATAAATTTCTACTTCTATCCCCTTTTTAGATTTTCAATTATTACTTCTTTCTACTATCAATGTATATTCCTCCAGAAGCCTTCTATTTGTAGATTACTGGTTATAGTATCTCTGAGCTTTTCTACCAGATAATTTAACTTATTAAGGCTGTGTGTGAAATAGAATTAAATAGGCTCTGGGAGATGATCTAAGGTACGTTTTTACGACATAAAATAAACATACATATTAGTGCATTGTCCTTAAGGAGCTATTTTTATTACTCAAGAGTCATGTTGTTTATTTCTTGTGTTTATAGGTAGTATTAGCAAATAAGCATCTCTAGAGAAGGAAGTTATGGAGCTTGATAATTACTAAAGTTTCAATAAAAACTTGAAGCTTAATGTATAAAGAAAATTAAAAAACAATTAAGTATTGGCACATGTTGAATAGAATAAAATTTATTTTACTCTGAAAAAAAAGCGAAGCAAACAAATCTTATTAGAGTTTATTGGTAAGAATATGCATGATAAAGTCTACCTATGGTCTACAGATTGCCAGAAATTAGATGTCCAAGTAAATGTGGAACATGAACTAAGGGACATCTCATCTTTTTCAAGTCACTTTCTCTGATGCTGCCTAAGAAAGAAGACTGTCTCTCTCCTTCTATGTTTTTAAGTCTCCTACGTTGTATTCTGGCCAGCGTTAATCCATTATTTCTTCGTGGTTTGTTTTATTGCAATTGGAAAGCAAAACAGTAATACAAACACTACGAGGAAAGAAAGGCAGTTTTGGAAGCAGTTTAAATTGAATTGTAATGGAGAGAGAGAGAGATAGAGAGAAAGAGAGAGTGAGAGAGAGTTTGATGTTGCAGTTATAGTTGTTACCTTATCAGCATCTCTCCAGACATTCCAGGAAGCAGGGATCCTGGTAATTGATCCTGAACAATGTATGACAAGAATAGTTGTATGATAGTGGGGTAATAAAAGTATTTGTTGTTTTAATTGCTGTTTTCTCTAACTTTGCCCTGATTGGATAAGTTCAAGCCAGATCTTTCTACAGATTTTTGTGATATAAATTAGTATATATGAGTACGAAATTGTTAAGCATTTTAGGATGGTAAAGGGATGGAACAAACTGTCATATCTATGTCATTCACTTAACCCTATTCACCCCCCCCAAAAAAATACACGTCTACATTACACAGCAGAAGCTCATTAGATAATAAATAAATTCTAAACACATTACACACAGGAATGGTCTCCAGATTTAAGGAAACCAAATTTCTAATTTGATTTCTTTGTGTGGCTGAATAACCTTCAGCAAAGACTAATGAAACCAGTTTTTTACCATTTAATAAAATCTTTAAAAGAGATCATTAACACAATGAAGGTTATAAAAAATAATCAGAGGTCTCAATAACCACAGTCTTCTATATATCTTCCAGAAGAGCCAAAATGTTGTCTCACTCCATTTCAAAGATCTTCTTCTCTAATGTTTGTGAAATAAGTCCCCATCATTCTAACACTATGATGTTACAGAGCAGTAACACAGAAGTGTTAACCTGTGAGGTTAAAGCTAGAACAGAAGACAAATAGGGCATATAGTGTACCAAATAAATTATTAGCCCATTGTGCTTTAATGATATTTGTAGACTATGGACAAAAACTGGAGTTCTCTACATTTGCTGTGAATGACTAGTGGAAGACCAAGTGATCCTTAACACCCTGCACCATTTGTGCCATGCCGTGCACCACACACAGGGCTTCATTGCCTATGAATGTTAACGAACCAATCAAAAGTATAAAAAAGGTAACTAATGGGATAAGAAAAAAATTAAAATTTGAGTCATAAAAAGATTTTTTTTCCTTTTCATGGACTCCTAAATAAAGACAATTCTTAATGGATTTAGCTTATTGTAAAAAGAAATACTAATGAAATCCAAAAAACAAAGGAAAACATTAAACTCACATCTAGGTGCAATATCTACACTCTAATGAACTTCCAAATGGAGTAATTCATTGTTATATGTTAAAAAAAGATAAATCTCTCATATATATACACATACATATACAAGGACATACACATACATATATACATGTATATGTAATATGTATAAATAAACATACAAAAGGTCTGTATGGAAAAAGTCCAGCCATTGTTAATGTGATGAGAATGGTTTTCACAACATTGATGTAACCTAGCAGCCAAGGAGAGTGGACTGGAATGCACATGCGTGAATAATAATGATCTCACTATGAATCAGTTAGAGGTAGGTGCCATTGAGTGAGCATGTGTACTGTGTGGCCATTGCATTCAAAATGAGTGAGTAGAGCAACAAATCTGCATCAGATTTTGTGTTAAGCTTGAACATTTTTCCACTGAAACTATTCAGATGAGTCAGAAGGTTTTGGGGATGATGCAATGAGTGCAGTGCAAATAAAGTGTGATACAAATGCTTCAAAGATGATTGAGAATCTTTTGAAAGTGATCCACATTCTGGAAGGCCTGCCACAAACAGAATATCTGAGAATGTTGAATATGTATGGCCTGCAATCTACAAAGATCTGTGTGAGGCCTCGAGGTGCTTACTTTGAAGGAGACTGAGGTGTCCTATGTACAATGTTTCTTGTATCTTCTTCAATAAAGGTTTCTATTTTTCACATTACTTGGCTGGATAACTTCTGGACAGATCATATATATGAGCATATATATATATATATATATATATATATATGCTTCATATGTATATGAATTTTCCCAGCCACAGTTAATGTGAACTGTGCACACTAAAAACACCTTCAGCCACTCGAATACCACATGTTAGAGTGTAGGATGTAATGATTTCTGTTTATTCTGATGTAAGCTCTTTCACCATTTATTTTGTGTTCTTATTAATATCAATAGCTTTTGACTCATTAATGACATGTAAATAATGGTGATGGAACTCCCAAAAGAAGAAAAGAGAACATACCATGCAAGCTAGAGCATTGAAGCAACTTCCAGGAAACCTAGGGTAAAGGACTATAGAAAGGTGGGAGCTGTCATTATAAAGGACATCATAACAATCTGTGGCCACAGAATACTGACCCACCATAACTCAAGCTGGAGCTAGAAGAAACTAAGACCTGAATCTGATCAAGCCTTCAAGGATTATGAGATTATGAGAACTATAGTCACTGTCATTTTAAAATTCAAGAATGCAAATCTGAGAATTTTGCCCTAAAAAATTGTGTTACTCATCTAACTCATTATGTTCCTGTATTAGTTTGCTTGGGCTGCCTTAACAGAATACCATAGACTGGGTGGCTTAAACAACAGGAAATTTATTTTCCCACAGTTTTGGAGGCTAGAAGCCTAACATCAGGGTCCCAACATAGTTGAGTTCTAAAGAGTGCTGTCTTCTGACTTGCAGACAGCTTCTTCCTCCTTGTGTCTTTACAACCTAGAGAGAGAGTGAGCTCTCTGGTGGCTCTTTTAACAGGGCACTAATTCTATCAAGGTCCCACCCTTGTGACCTTATTTAATCTTAATTATCTTCTTACTCCAAATATAGTCACATTGGGGATTAGAGTTTCAACATATGCATTGCAGTGGGAGAAAGGTGGGGCACAATTAAGTCCACAGCAATTTTCTGTCTAGAAATTTTTTTTACACTCTCCTACAATATGAACATACTGGTGAAATCTTTAATAGCTGGACTACTAAGAGTATGTTAAGCAGAACAAAATCCACACTGCCCTTCTTGTTCTAAACATAGCCAGCAACATCCAAACGAGACTTTTGCATATTTTATCACTCTGAAATAACTCTTTTCCCTCCCTTTTTTATCTTTTATGGTTTGTGTGATTGTATTGGACCAAACCAGATAATTGAAGAACATCTCCCAATTTCAAATCACATGATTAGAAAGCAGAATTTTATCTGCAACACTAATTCCCCCTGCCAATGCAACATAATATCTTCTGGTAATTGGAATGTAGACATTTTTAGAGGACCATTCTTTTGTTTTTCTTCCACCCACCACTATAGTAATATAATTATATTAGAACCCAATTTCTTGTACCTGTAATTTAACAAGGTAAAGGACAAGTAAATCAAATCATTAAGTTTGGAAACTGGACTTGACCTAAATACTACTATTCTCCCAGGCATTTTAATTTTTAATTTCCTAAAAATGGATCTTTTAAGATTGAGTAATACTCAAATCAAATTATGGATGTAAATTAAAGTGCATTTAATCAACAGCACACAATTCAATTGTCTTCCAGTTCTCTTTAGCAAATGTTTAGTGAGCTGATAGTTGCAAGTTTTCAGTTTAATAAAAAGAAACATAAACTTTGGGTTAGGAAGTATAATTAATTTAAAATTAAGATTCAGTATAGTCCAATTTCAAACTGAAAAATTTAAGAAGTGAGTATAACCAAAGAAATGTCCACATTTAATAATGAACTTAGCAATATAAAATTGTTTCTGTTGCTGTAAATGCACAATATGAGTTTTACAAATAATATATCAAGTACATTTTGTACAGAGTGAACATAAAAATACTATAATGTTACTTTGATTATCTTAAAAAATGCTTAAATGTAAGTTACTGGAAATAGCAATACACTCGTTTTTAAATAATGTAGAAATATATACCATCAATTTAAGTAAGATATTTACTGTTTATTAAAGGCAACATTTGGAAGGGTACAACATTTTATAGAATATAGACCCCAAGAATTTACATAGCTACTAAAGGAGAAAAAAAATTTTAATTATAAAATATTAACTTTATATCACCTCACATTTTATTTTAATGCAATTAAATAAAAGTGCTTTCTTTTTTTTTTTTTTAAGTTAAAGCTGCAAGTGTGAACCAATGTAATTTAGTTTATTGCACTAGGGTTTTTATTTTTCTGACAGAATGTGACAGGTAGAGGAAAAACTCTGTTTTTGCTTCAATTGTTTTAGTTGCATGAACATAGCTGATTTGTTCTTTTAGCTTCTGTACACACACTCTCAAAATGATCAAAAGTTAATAAAAAATTAAAACACCAAAAGGGTCAGTACACGTTTGCTATAGACACATACACACACACACGCACAGACATGTACAACTTGTTATTTTGATCAATCATGTCTTGAAAGAACAAAGAGAATAAAGCCATGTTGTGCAGATATTTCATATTTGGTCTTGGTATACGAATACTAAATAACTCATGCTAAAATATTTGAGCAAACAGTTCTCCTCAATGAAGTTATTCAACATATGAAGGTCTTTAATTTTGCAAAGAAAAGAGATAGCCTCAGATAACATTCAATATTAGAGTTTAGGAATAAAAAATAATTTATTCTTTTAACAATATGGCTACTCTGGGTTCTAGTGCTTCTAATCCCTAATATAATAATGTTCCCATGCAGCATTGTCTTAGAACCATTTAAGCTACATATTGACTTTTCTTAATTAAAGTTTTTTCTTTAATATTTATCATGAAACATTTTTAATACACAAAACTAGTTTAATTTCCCCATATTCTCCTTACTCAGCTGTAAGAGTCATCAGCTCTTTGCCACTTTTTTTTTAAAATTTGAACCCTTCTGGCCCTTATCTCACTGGGTTATTTTGAAGCAAATCTCAGACATAATGTCATTTCACCTATACATATTTATAGGTGAGTCACTTTTATTTTTAAAATTTTAAATCCTCACCTGAGGATATATTTATTGATTTGAGAGAGAGAGAGAGGGAGACAGTGAAGGAGGGAGGGAAAGGGAGAGAGAGAGAGGAGAGAGAGAGAGAGAGAGAAAGAGAGAGAGAGGGAGAGAGAGAGAAGAGAAATATTAATGTGAGGAAGAAATATCGACCTGTTGCCTCCCATATGCTCCCTGACCAGGGATAGAACCCACAATCTAGGTATGTGCCCTGACCAGAAACTGAATTGCAACCTTTTGGTATATGGGACAATGCTCCAACCAACTGAGCCACCCATCCAGGGCATGAGTTGCATTTCTAAGTTCGCAAATTAGATGTGATTTTATAAGAGTGCCTGGTTAAATAAATATTTTGCCCATTTTTTCTATGGGTTTTATTTTTATTATTGATTTATAGAAATACATTTTATACTCTGTATATGAGTCTTTGGCTTTTATTTGTTTGTGTGTATGTTTTTAAATTTTCTTTATGGTGTATTTTGATAAATAAAATTTCTCATTTTTGTTGTAGTCCAACTTGTCAATTTTTATCCTTTCTACAGTCAGTAATTTTTCCATCCATCAGAAGAAAGTTTTACATACACCAAGGTCATGGGTATGTTACTGCACATATATTACTAAGGTATGAATGTTTGCCCTCTCAAAATTTGTATGTTGAAACCCTAACACCCAATATGATGATATTAGAAACTGGAGCCTTTGGAAATTGTTTAGGTCATTAGGGAGGTGCTCTCATGAGTTCCACCAGAGTTCCCCAGCCCCTTCTACCATATGAAGACAAAAGGAAGAGTCAGAAATCTGCACCCTGAAAGAGGGACATTACCAGAACCTAACCATGCTGGTACCCTGGTTTAGACTTCAAACTACAAAACTTTTTGAGAAACAAATTTCTATTATTTTATTTTTTACATTTTGATAGTCAGATTTATTTTTTAATATTTTATTATAAATCTCTATTGTTTATAAGCTGCATAGTCTGTGATATTTTTTAACTTTCACATTTATATTCAATCTAACTAATTTATATGAGGTGGAACCAAAAAGACATGGCATTTATTTATAAAAAATTGTGTATTTATTTTTACATGTTTAAACTGCTGCCACCTTAGAAAATACTCTTCACTTGCTGCAATACAGCTATCAAGACATTCTTTCCACTGATTAAAACAGTTTTGAACTCATCAATTTTGATGCTTTTTAACTGTTTCTGCCATTTTTATTTTCACCTCTTCTACATCCACAAAACGTTTCTCTTTGAGAACTTTTTTCACCTGGAGAAACAAAAAAAGTTACTTGGGGCCAGATCAAATGAATAGGAAGGTGGGGCTTGGGCGTTATGCCATTTTTGGTAAAAAAAAAACCGCTGCACACTCAGCATGGTGTGGGCAGGTGCACTCATAAATCACCCATCATGGAATGGGCAAATGCTTTAGTCTTAAAAAAAAAAATTCACTGAGACCAAACTCAGCCTCTCACAACAATGCCAGCTGGTATACAGATGTCTTCCTAGAACACTTGCCTAGTAGGGGAAGGCAGTACTGCAAGGGTCTAACCCTCTAGAAGATAATTCTGGAGTTTTTTGTGTCCCCCACCCTTTGTATGTGTGTAATGTGAGAGGTAGGAGCCAAGTTTCATTTTTTTAATATGAACATTTATTTGTCCCTGCACAATATATTGAAAAGACTATTCTTCACAATGTAGTAGCCCCTTTGTCATATATTAGGTGACTATATGGATATGGGTCTGCATCAATCCTACAGTATTTTAAGTACTACATTTTTATATCTGATATGTAAGTCAGTCCTCTAGAAATTTTTTTCAGATTTGCTTTGGATTGGCCATTGGTTTATATATGTATATTTTAGAATATACTTGTTAAATTCCAACAAAAAGATTAGAATTACACTGAAACTATATGCAGTTTAAAAAAACAGGCATCTTTTTGCTAGTGAGTTTTCTAATCTGAGAACATAGTATATTTCTCAATTTATTCAATTTATCTGAATAATGTTTTGAATTATTCTAGTAGAAGTTTCCTCTAAACATATCTAACTTCATTCATTAGTTTACTCCTACTATTTTGGTTATTTGATTTATTTATAAAAGACATAAATTTCAAATTTTATTTTCTATTTGCTGCTAGTAGATAGATGTACAATTGTTTATTTTTTCGAAGAACGAGCTCCTAGTTTTGTTGATTTTTTGGATTGTTTGTTTAGTCCCTATGTCATTTAATTCTGCTCTGATCTTGTTGATTTCCTTCCTTTTTCTTGCCCTAGGCTTTGTTTGTTGTTGTTCTAGTTCTTGTAGCTTTATGGTTAGATTTTTTATTTGAGATTCTTTTATCCTTTTCTGATATGGCTGTATTGCTATGAACTTCCTTCTTAGGACTATTTTTCTGTGTCCCATAGGTTTTGGGCTGTTGTGTGTTCATTATCATTAGTTTCCAGAAATTTCTTGATTTCTTCTTTGATGTCATTGTTAACCCATTTATTATTTAATAGCATGTTATTCATTCTCCATGAGTTGAAAGGTATTTGACTTTTTTCTCTGAGGTTGATTTTTAGTTTCAAGGCATTGTAGTCTGAAAAGATGCTTGATATGATTTCAATTTTCCTGAATTTGTTGAGGCTTGTTTTGTTTCCTATCATATGGTCTATCTTTGAAAATGTCTCATGTGCTTTTAAAAAGAATGTATATTTTGCTTCTTTAGGGTGAAAAGTTCTATATATATCAGTTAAGTCCATGTGGTTTAGTGTGTCATTCAATGCCTGTATATCCTTGGTGTTTCTTTGTTTTGATGATTTGTCTGTTGTTGATAATGGAGTGTTGAAGTCCCCTACTATGAGTGTGTTGTTGTTAATATTCTTCTCGTGGTCTTCTAGTATTTTCTTTATGTATTTGGGTGCTCTTATGTTGGGTGCATATATGTTTATCAGTGTTATATCTTCTTGATGGATTATTCTCTTAAGTATTATGAAATGTCCTTCTTTATCTCTTTTTATTGCCCTTGCTTTGAAATCCATTTTGTCTGATATAAGTACTGCTATCCCAGCTTTTTTCTCATGTCTGTTTTCTTGGAATAGTGTTTTTGTATCTCTTTACTTTCAGTCTTTGTAAATCTTATGTTTTGAGGTGTGTTTCTTGTAGACAGCAAATATGTGGGTCCTGTTTTCTTATCCATTCCGTTACCCTAGGTCTTTTAATTAGAGCACTTAGTCCATTTACATTTAAGGTTATTATTGACATGTATTTATTCATTTCCCTTTGTACCTGGTTTCTATCCTTTTTTTTTTTTTTCTTACTTTTTCTTAAAACATTCCCTTTAGCATCTCTTGCAATGCTGGTTTTGTGGAGATGTATTCTTTTAGTCTTCCTTTGCCTGGGAAACTTTATTTCACCTTACAATTTGAATGAGAGCCTTGCTGGGTAGAGTATTCTTGGTTGTAGGCCTTTGTTTTTCATTGCTTGAAATATTTTTGACTATTCCCTTCTGGCTTGTGGTGTTTCTGTTGAGAAATCGATCTATAGCCTTATCGGAGCTCCCTTGTATGTTATTTGCTATTTTTCTCTTGCTGCTTTTAGGATTTTCTCTTTGTCTGGGAATGTTGCCATTTTAATTATGATATGCCATGGAGTGGGTCTTTTAAGGTTCCTCTTCATTGGGACCATCTATGCTTCTTGGACTTGCATGACTTTTCCTCTCATCAGGTTAGAAAATTTTTCTGACTTTTTTTTTTTTTCCTATCAGATTTTCTATCCCATGTTTTTCTTCTCTTTCTTGTATTCCTATGACCTGGATATTATTTTGTCTCATGTTTTCCTGTAATTCCCACAGACCTTCTTCATACTTTTTCAACCTTTTTTAATTTTGTTATATTGTCTGAGTTTTTTTTTTTTCTACATTGTCCTCTAACTCACTGATCTGATCCTCTGCTTTGTTTAGTCTGCTTTTGATTGATTTTACTGTGTTTTTCAGTTTAGAGATTGTATTCTTCATTTTTTCCTGATTCTTATTAATAGTTTCTATGTCCTTTTTTATGTTGGTGTAGTTCTTTGTAAGTTCCCTGTAATTTTCTTGGAACTGTTGGTAACTTCCTTGGAGGTTGTCATAGTTGTTTTTGAGGTTGTCAAGTATATTGAGGTTCTTCACCATCATTGTTTTGAATTCCATGTCTGACATTGGGGCTATGTTTATTCCATCCACCTCTCTTTCTGGGGATTCCTCTTTTCTTTTCATTGAGAGGTTGTTTCTGCATCTTACCATGTTGGATTCTTCTTGTTTGTTTTTGTTTTTTTGATTTGTCTGCTATAATTTTCCTCCTTTAAGGTATGAGATTCTTTATAAGAGATCTGGGGGTTCAGTGGTGCAGTCTCTTTGATCTCCTGAGCCTGATGTTCTTCGGATACCCTTTATGTCATTTGTTTATGCTGTCTTGTTATATTTCAGATGCTCTTTGGTGGGATATTTCCTCTAGCTAGTTGATTGAAAGTCATGCTGCCTACCTTGTCTTGAGTTCTTTTGTGGAGATGCTGTTAAAAACAAACACACAGCCCAGGCAGGAAACCCACACACTCAAAAATATCCCCCACCCTCTATCCCTCTATCATCAGCAAATGAACCAGTATGAATATAAATGTAGAGAGGTTAGGGCTATTGTACTATAGGAAGAATAGATAAGAGTTGTTTTTAAAGAGAAAAAATATAATTTTTGAGAGAGGAGATGATAGATTAGTAATAGTAGCAAATAGTGTCGATACTATGCAAGACTGTAGGTAATAGTTACATTGTATGTTAATAATAATTAAAGAAAAAGAGGGAAGAATGCAGAATATAGTAAAAAAGTGGAATTGTATAAGATTTATATAGTAGTTATATTCTATTTTTTTGGAGTGTAAGGGAAGCTAAACAAAACAGACAAACAAAAATTAAAGAGGAAGGATGAGAAGGAGAGATGGTATGAAACAAATTAAAGAGATAGTTTTTATTTAAATTTTTAAAAATAAAAGTATAAATTAAAATTAAAATTAAAAATAACAAATTAAAAAAGATTAAAATAAAATAAAATACAAATAAAAAACTGAAATAGAAATAAAATTTTTTTTTAAATACAAAAGGAAAGTTTTTACTCAGTTCAGCCTTTGTGTGTCATCTTCTTTTTCTGGATCCACTGCTGGTCTAATGAGGCGGGCCAGAGGTACCTGATCCTTGCAGCAGGGGCATGCACCTGCGTGCGGTCTTGGTCGCTCGTCCCCGGGTTACTCCCTCATGCCTGTGGTGGCCAGTATGTTCGTTTGGCACCTGTTGGAGCTGGCCAGGGTGCTTTTTTTGTGCGGTCATGTGTGCGTGCAAGGTGGCCGGAGCGCTAGCCTCTGGGCTGCCAAGTTGTGCCTAGGGAGTCGGTCTCTCACCCCTTGGGACGGGGCCCCTGACACTTGTGCACTGTGGAAGTGAGTGTCTGTGAGTCGCTGCGGCCCACAGTTCCTGTGCCGCAGCCACCCACCATTCCAGCACCTGTCTGGGTGGGCAGGATCAGAGCTAGCACTAGTGGGCTGTGCTCCAGCCTGGCACCCACTGGGGCTAGCCAGGGGTTTCTGCGCACGGTCTTCTGCAATCCCAGCAGGCCGTCCGTGCGCCCGTTGGGGCACTGATTTTGTCTGTTGGAGTGTGTCCCAGGAGCATCCAGATGCCTGGAGGTGACCTGGTTGTGCACCTGGCCAGTGTATGAGGGCACTTCCCTGTGCATGCCTGCGCTACCCAAGGGGAGGGTTGGGGAGTGGGTGAGCGCACTTCTGCACCTGCGCTCCTCAAGAATGTCCAATCATTCCTAACCTTTCCTCCCCTCTCCGCAGAACACAAGAGAAAAATATAAAGGAAAATCACATTGTCACATGCACAGCAGTATGCTGTTTCTTGTTTTTCAGTGCCAGATGCTACCTGGCCCACTCCTGGCTCTGCCAGCAGGCAGAGATCTGCTCTCCTCCCAATTCCTCTCTGGGGAAGCTTGTGGTCTCTAAAACGTCTTTGTGTACTTCCAGCTGCAGCTCAGGGAGCCACCCCAGTCAGAAATCCCATCTCGTTCCTTTTTCCTCCGCTATCTCACCAAACAGGTTGCTCCCAGATGGTTTTCTCTAATCCAGCATTGCCAAGGCTCAACTCCAGCCAGTGTCCAGCTGCTCACCAAGGTGTTCTGTCTGCAATTAGTCCAAACTACAGACTGGTCTTGGGAGCCAGAAAGCGCAACCTCCCCTCACTCCTCCGCCATCTTCCTGCTGAGTCTAAAAATATTTTTGAAGTCACTTTGAAAGACATATATATTTATAATAGCCAAAAGAGCTTTAAGATTTTCTCTTATAGCCAATGAAACATAACAATGAAATTATATGAGTATTAATGTATATTATATGTAATGCACATATTCAAAAGAGTGCTATAATTGATTATTCAAAAAATAAAACTTTTATTGTTTCAGTTTTCCATTTCACAGTTATCCCCTCTCAAGTCTTTTGTAATCCACTTTTATTTGTGTTGTTCATTTGGCTTGGATTCTGATGAAAGAATTCTGATTTCTTGATAAACTTCTGTTGCTATGAGGAGATATCCAAAATTTATTAATCAGTAATCTAGTCTAGGCTAACAACTACCATGGAATTAACTTGGTTTACCTCATACTGTGTTCACCTTCTCATGTGGGGCATTAGGTCACAAGCTGTATTCACCACCTCAGCCCACTCTTCAAAATAACATTCATAAGCCACACTTCTTCCTTTAACGTAGTATCCAATTTTACATGCATGTACAGATAAATTATATGACACAAACAACAGTGTTAATGCCATGTCTGACAACTTTTATACCAAAATTTCTTCCTTCTGTATCACAGATTCCAGGCTTTCTGAGTAGAAAAGATTCAATGTAGGATGTTATTTTATGCCACAAGAGATGGTAAGTTTCATTTTTTACATGACCATTTTTTACATTTCTTCTCTTGACTGAGAACAAATAAAAGTGTAATGAAGTTCAAAGGAGACATAATTTTAGGAAGAATAGCAGAACTTCTTTCAATAATTCTAGAAAATATATTGAGAAAAAGGTAAATAATGTGATAGTACCAGATAAAAATTTGGAACTTTGAGATCCTAAAAAGATTTGGGGGTAGTAGAAAGAGTCACAATGATACTTAGATTCTAATCTCAGCTCTTTATTTTGTGACATTGGCCCACAATTTTCAAATTACTTTCTCTATCTATACCAATTAAGACTTATGCAAATACCCTTAATAGTCTTTCAGTGTTTGACTGGTTAATCTCAGGACTAACTCCAGACATTGAAGAACTAGATTTTTTTAAGTATATTTTATTGATTATGTTGTTACAGTAGTTCCAATTTTTCCCCTTTGCTCCCCTTTGTCAGTACCCCCCTTCCATCCAGCAATCCCACCCCCCTTAGTTCATGTCCATGTGTCATGCATATAAGTTCTTTGGCTTCACCCTTTCCTATATTATTCTTAACTTCCTCCTGTCTATTTTGTACCGATTGATTATGCTTCTTAATCCCTGCACCATATCCCCATTTCTTCCCCTCCACCCTCCCAGCTGATAACCCTCCAAACAATCCCCATATCTATAATTTTGTTCCTATTCTGGTTTGCTTAGTTGGATTTTGTTTTTATTTTTTAGATTCAGTTGTTGATAGTTGTGAGTTTGTTGTCATTTTAGTGTTCATAGTTTTGATCTTTTTCTTAAGTAAGTCCCTTTGACATTTCATATAATAATGGCTTTGTGATGATAAACTTTTTGACTTTACCTTGTCTGGGAAGCACTTCATCTGCCCTTCCATTCCAAAGGATAGCTTTGATGGATACAGTAATCCTGGTTGTAGGTTGCCTTTTATCATATTGAATACTGCTTTCTAGTTCTTTCCTGCCTGCAAAGTGTTCTCTGAGAAATCAGCTGATAATCCTATAGGCATCCCCCTGTAGGCAACTCTCCACCTCTCTCTTGCTGCCCCCAAGACTCTCTCTTTATCTTTCACCTTTGATATCTCAATCATGATGTATCCTGGTGTGGCCTCCTCTGGGTCTAGTTTGCCTGGGACCCTTCATGCTTCCCGGACCTGTATGTCCATCTCCTTAGCAAAATTTGGGAGTTTTCCTTAGTTTTTTCAATTCTTGCTTCCTTATTCTGCATTAGTTGACTGTTTTTTTATTCCTTATGTTCTAAATCATTGATTTGAATCCCAGTTTCTTTCCCTTCACCATTGGTTTTGTATGGATTTTCCTTCATTTCACTTAGCATAGCCTTCTCTTCTTCTCTTATGCATTTGTCATACTCAAGCATATCTGTCAAGCCTGTGAGCATCTTTATCACCAGTGTTTTGAATTATGCATCTGTTAGGTTGTCTATCTCCTCACCTGTTAGGTTGGCTATATACTCATTGCTTAGTTCTCCCCTAGAACATTGACCCATTCCCCCATAAGTCTCTGTCTCCTCATTCTGACAGGCTCCCATGTTTTTTAGCCTCTGCATCCAAGGTAGGGCTGTTGCTCCTGTTACGTTGTAAGGGGCGGAACCTTAGGAATTCGTCAATATAGGGCGACCTGTTTCACCATGTTGTGGCGCTGTGTGTGGGGGAGGGGTCTGAGAGGGAACAATGCCACCCGCTCAGCACTCGCCCCTCTTCCAGGCACCTCTCCTACTTCTCCACTGGACTGGCGCTGCTTAGGCCATCATCCCCAGAGTGGGTGGGTCTGCAGATGTTCTAGGGCTGTGGGGGCCCTTTAAACAAGCAGACTCTGCTGAGACTGGCAATTTCTGCCTCCACCCCAACCCCCATTGGTTTGCACTGTCAGAAGCAATAAGGCTTGATTTTCCCCGGTGCTGGGACTGTGAGTTTTGAGGTCCAGTGAGGAGCTGGGAATGCTTCCCAGGTGTCACTCCTGACTTTTTAAAATGTGTGACTGTGCTTTCTACTGGCCTGCTGCTGATGCCGCCACAAGTGTGTCTCCTCTGCTCTGGTTCTGCCCCTCCTACCTGTCTAGGTGAGTATTTCTTCTTAATGCCTTTGTTTGCTGGATTACATGCAGTTTGATTTTCTGGAACTTCTGGTTGTTTCTAGTTTTGAGGTAGTTGTACTCCTTTTTAGTTTTGGAGAGAGGTCCAGCATGTCTGTTTATGCCTCCATCTTGGCCAGAAGTCCAAAGAACTAGATTTTTAAATGAGTAAACCTAACTACTTTGATTTGAGGTAAATGGGAAAAGTTTTCAAATAGCATCTACGTACTCTACACTCTGGATCTGACAATATATTTATGGCATCTTTTTTGATGGTGAAAGATCTCTAGTCATTAGAAGAAATTATTTCTTAAGGCTTACTAATCTACGAATCCAGACTTCTTATAATAAATGTTGTTCTCTAAGCATAGAGTGAAAGAATGGACACAATAAAAGAGAAAAGTACTTGAAAAGTGGAGGATCAAACATTTTCCCACTTTGAAATCAACCTTCAGTTTACTTTTTCAGCAAATAACCGTCAACCTTCAGGTGAATTTCCAAAAGGCTTTCCCCTTGGTTACCACAAGTATGTAAAACAAGCCCAGGGGCAAAGAAAATCTACTTGATTAAAAAATTGTCTATGAGAGAACATATGGCAACAACATTATCCTTTTTATATTTCTGATCTTCAGAGACCAGTGTATGGTATAAACTTTATAAGATGTTCAGATCAAAACCAGATGTTGATAGGAGATATATAAACTATGATGAAGGGTTGAATGTGTAAATACAGGCAACTATATCTTACAGAAATATAAAGCAAATGGAATAGAAAAGAACAACCTATTATGATATAATATTTGAGTCTATATTGATCCTAGCATTCTTACATATGTATCAACAGAGTTGTGAAGAAAGTTGTAGGATAGTGAACATGTGTACATGCATGTAATGTAATAAAATCTAAAAAAAGAATAACTTCAAGAAAATAGTAGATATGTCTCATCAATTAATTACTAATAAGAAAATAGTAGATATATTCCCTCCAAATTCTAGAAAATTTACTAACAAGAGGCTGAGCTTGTGATTATACAAAATAAAAACTGCAAACTTCTGGGGTCCAAGGAAGGTTCTCAAGGTAGTAGAGACATTTGCAAAATCTCATACCAGAAAGAGCAGGGATAACATTTCAAGAGAAATTATCACCAGTCTCAAAAAAGATGCAAGTAAAAGAGAAAAATAAATAAAGAACCTAGCCAATTCCAACTGTAGGGGGGTCATTTTTATAGGCAGAAAGCAATTATCCAGCTGGAAGCTATCCAGAACACCAGAGAGAGTGAATATCCCTATCCTGTCTAAAAATTCTGTGGGATTTTGTAATGAACGGAAGTGGTCATGACCTTGAGTTTCATTATCCATCCACAGAAAAAGAACAACTTAACCACAATGTTGGGTGTTGCCTCCCTCAACCCATGCTGTGGGGTACTGATGCAAAACCAAGGATTAAGAGGTCTGTGAACACAGTGAGGATAATGAGGACCCCTACAAAAATTATTTGGTTCAATTACATGACTAATTTTACAGAATAGTAACAGTGCTGTTTGGCTGCCAGTAGCAAACTGCAAAACTGCTTGATGAATTTCTATAGAAGAATTTAGTATTTTAATGACAGAGTGGAGATCATCTATAAGGGTTTAATACTGCTTCTTTTTCCACTTGGAACAGCTTTCCTATCCTCCCCAACATCAGTTTTACTTTTGTTCATTAATCATGGCCTCCCTGTCTTGGACTAATTTTGCACACAAGTATTTGATTTGTAGTGAATGGGTGACAGATTAGCCAGATTGCAAATCATAATTGAGCAGATATCCATGTAATGTAAATCACACAGCCCAGCATCAACTTCTGTTTGCCAAGGCAGCAGTCTTGAAAGTTGCCAAATAAAATGATAGCCCTCACATAGAATACCCAGCATCATCATGAGATTGATTTTTTTGAGAGCTTCTTAACTTGACCCCAACTTTGACTTTGTGGCCTTAGATCACAAAGTACCAAAAAGAGAACACCTCTAGGAGGACTGCAATAATGAGATTATAAGGCAGAGATGAGTAAATAACTATCACATTTTATCACTTACTCTGTGCCAGACCTTGTACTAGGAAGTTTGCATATATTATTTCATTCAACACTCTCAATAATGAATGGGTGCTATTAATGTTATTTAACAGATGAGGTGGAGGGGTATTATTTCTGTTCAGGAAACCAAGTAACTAATAACTCCATCTTCACCTCCTCAAGCTCCTTTGCATATAAATATACAACACACACACACACACACACACACACACACACACACACACAAACACACACTCATGTACCCATAGAATTCATGCTGTTCACAGATCTGAGAAAATAAATTTTGTGGTGGGAATATTCCATATTATTTTATTGCACCTTCTGTAAAACCATTACAATTAAATTGTAGCATATATGCCTGTGATAAACACTCACAATAAAAGACCAGGACACAGGATTTCAGCAGCAAAGTGAGGCGTTTATTCACGAGTCTGCAGAGTTGGGCTCACAGCCAGCCAGGGGCAAGCATACATGAAGTAGACAAAGTAAACTGGTTTTATACTAACATGATTAGCTCCCCATCCCTAACACAATTAGCTCCTCCTCCCCTGTCCTTCACCCCTATTTATCCATTACTGGTTAATCCTGGTTCACAGTCTAGCATGATTAACTACTTAACTAAGGGTGTGATTAAGGGTAATCTAGTTATAGGTCTATCTCCAATTTATTTGCAAAGTTATCTAACTACATCTTCCCATTTCTCTATGTTTAGTGATGACAATATTCCTCCTTTTGATCTCAGAGATATGTGTGAGGAGCTGTGAAATCTCATTCCCTCACTCCTTTTCCATGACTCATCTGTTAATTATCTCCTAACTGGTTTGAGAGTTACTGGCTTCTTTGTCCATTACATGCCTAAATCCAGTGAATGATATATTTATTTTCCTATTTTTCTTGGATGCATCTACTTGCACTTCATGTGTTGTCCTCTATTGAAGGGGTCCCAGCTCTTTCAAACTATATTTCTAGGTTCACTTGCTTCTATCTAAGTTCAGCTAATGGGAGAGAACTGACATGACACTGATGAACAGGAGAAAGAAAAATTAGGGTGTGTATCCTCTTCACTCTCTGCCTAGGGCCATGTAATAGTTTTGTTCTCCCTGGCTTCAGTTGTCCCTCTTCTCTGGTCCTAGTTCTTTTGGGGAGCTCAACTGTGGTTGATTTTCTGTTAACACTATTTCCTCCTTTTGTTCTTTCAGTTAGGTGGTGATAGCAGCTGTCTTGCCTTTTTCTCTTTCTTGATAATATCATTTCCAGCACATAAGTTAATTTTGATGAAGTCAGTTTATTTATTTTTTGGTCCCTTGTGCTTTGTTTGTCATACCTAACAAACCAGCAATTAATCCAAGATCTACAAGATATACTTCCATTTTTTTCTAGAATTGTAACAGAATGGGGCCCTCTCCAAAGTCCCTACAGCTCATGGTTTTGGGGATAGGAAAGAGATAGTACAGTTTTTAAGGTACTTTGAATATCTATGGAAAGTTGGTAACTGGATAATGGCTGTGCGGCATCCCAGGGAAAAAAGACAGATGATAAGCTTAAGATATTAGCCCTCCCTGAAGAAAGGTTGTGTTGCCCTCCAGGATAAAGGGGGGATGATAGGCTTAAAATACTTTTCATAACAATGATATATGGGGCTTGGGGTCAGCATTTAAAATTAGGGTGAGCCATAACATAAATGGAGAGAGAAGCCAGGCAGTCTGACAAGGGTGTAGATGGTAGTCAGTTAGGAGGTCTGGTGTGTAGAGAGAGAGCCATGATTTAGCAGGCAGGCAGCCTTGTAGGAGAGCTGGGCTGCCATGGGAGAGGGTCATGCAGGCAGAGTGAGTATAGAAGAGAAGAGGAGGAGGAGCCATGAGGAAGGAACCATGAGGTAGTGAAGCCAGTCCATGATGAGAAAGAAGAAGCAGCTATGCAGTTTGTAGTCAGGATTTGGCCATATGGCCTGGATTAGTAAGAAAACAGTCACATTGCTGCTTAAATAGTGCCTACTCCAGCTGACTCTGAAGCCACCAAGGACTCTACCTTTCAGGCCTGGGTGCCTTCTGGATTCTTCAAACTCAGGACATGTGGAAAAGACACTTTCTTAGGACTTGTGCCTTTCCCGGACTTCACAATGATCCAGTGCAACACAGCACATGCTTTTCTGGACTATTATATGGAGAGTGATGACAACATACCCCAGATCCTGAAGGAGAGAGCTGACATATAAAGAATGGGGAACAATGGACTTGGTTATGGCTTAGTCTTTTGGGGAGAAAGGGAAGTCATGGGCCTCATGGGAAGAACAGGGCTCCAAGCTAAAGTGCTCCCAACCCCTCCCCCAAGGTTGGAATATTGTAAATAAAGACCTGTTTTTCTCATCACTAATTGTTGGGTCATATACCAAGGCACCACATGAACAAGCCCTGTTTTGGTTGGTAGTAAGAGTTTTATAGTTTAAGTTTTTACTTTTATACCTATGGATAATTTTGAGTAAATATTTTATATGGTGTGAGCTCGAAATCAAACTATTTTTTTAATGTGGATATCTAGTTGTCCCGGGACCATTTATGTAAAAGACTATTCTTACTCCTGTTTAGCTTACTTGATGAACTTGATTACTATAGCTTTATAATAAGTTTTGAAACAAGGACATTTCATTCTCTAAATTTGTAATTATTTTTCAAGATTGTTTTGGCTATAAGGTCAGTGGTAATACTTTCTCATCCACTCCTGGTTTTAGTTATTCTGTTTACTCTCTCTCTCCCTTTTTTTGTTGCTAATTTAAGCTAAAGTTTTGTCAGTTTTTTTATCTATTCAAAAAGCTATTGACATAAGAATGTCTAAACCTGTAGAAAATTTTTATGAGTTTATTAGAGCTTATTTGAGCCAAATATAAGACATGCTTTGAAACAAGATGTCAACAGACTGAGAAAAGTGTTTCCCAAAATAAGATTTCTAGTTTATTTTATACATTTGAAATTAAGGAAAGAATGTAAAAAATATTATACAAAGGTGGAAGAAAGCAAGATCGGGCTTAGATTATAGGACAATTAACAAGATTATATACTCTTGAGGATGGATATGCTTCTAAATATTCTAGAAAAGAGCCATTCCAAAGGTGTGTTAACCTAGATGCACAAAGTAAATAAATAAATAAAATGGACAGGGCTTGCTTAAGGCAAAGGTAAACCTTTTACTAAATAAATTATACATATGCTTTGGGTGTGAATGCTCATGGTGACTGTCCAGTTAGGAATTTATGATTCAATCATTCTATGAGGTTACTCATGGTCATTGGACTTATTATATTTCTTATATAACCCTCTATACAGTCACATAACTAACTTTTGGTATCACAGATTTCTCTATATTATTAAGTTTTGTTCTAATATTTATTATTCTTTTTTTTTGTTTAAATTCTCTATGTTTTCTTTTCTAGTTTCTTATAGTAGAATGTTACTCTATATATGGATCTAATAATACTTTTCATTTAAAAACACTTGTAAATAGGAGAAAAGAACAGTTTTTCACAGTTGGCATAATTAACCAAAATACCTTGTTCTAAGTTCTTTCTTAAAAATTAATTTTAAGATAAGAACAACAAAAATTTTGATTTGGTTTTATAATAAGCCTCATCTTGTAAAACATATTAAGAAACTATTATTTTGAGGTGTGGATCCAGAAAAAGAAGACTGCACACAAAGGCTGAACTGAATAAAAACTTTCTTTTTTTAAAATTTTTATTTCTATTTTAGTTTTTTATTTGTATTTTATTTTAATGTTTTTAAATTTCTTATTTTTAATTTTAATTTTTACTTTTTAAAACTATCTCTTTAATTTGTTTTATACCATCTCTCTCTTTAATTTTTGTTTGTTTGTCTGTTTTGTTTAGCCTCCCTTTCACACTAAATATATAACATATAACTACTATATAAATCTAATACTATACAATTACACTTTCTTACTATATTCTGCATTTTCCCCTCTCTTTTTTAATATTTTTTATTATTAACATACAATGTAAATATTACTGTCTTGCATAATCTCAACACTACTTGCTACTATTATTACTCTATCATCCCCGCTATCAAAAATCATCTTTTCCTTCATTAAAAACAACTCTTATCTATTCTTCCTATAGTATAATAGCCCTCACCTCTCTACATTTATATTAATACTGGCTCATTTGCTGATGATAAAAGGATAGAGGGTGGGGAGTATTTTTGAGAGTGTGGGTTTCTTGCCTACGATGTGTATTTATGTTTTTAACAGCATCTCCACAAAAGAACTCAAGACAAGGTGGACAGAGTGACTCTCAATCAACTAGCCAGAGAGAAGGTCCCACCAAAGAGCATCTGAAATATAACAAGACAGCATAAACAAATGACATAAAGGGTATCCGAAGAACATCAGGCTCAGGAGATCAAAGAGACTGCACCACTGAAACCCCCAGATCTCCTATAAAGAATCTCATACCTTAAACAAGGGAAATTATAGCAGACAAATCGAAAAAACAAAAACAAACAAGAAGAATCCAACATGGGAAGACACAGAAACAAACTCTCAATGAAAGGAAAACAGGAATCCCGAATGTCAGACATGGAATTCAAAATAATGGTGGTGAAGAAGCTCAATATACTTGACAACCTTGAAAATAACTATAACAACCTCCAAGGAAGTTACCAACAGCTCCAAGAAAATTACAGGGAACTTACAAAGAGCTACACCAACATAAGAAAGGACATAGAAACTATTAATAAGAACCAGGAAGAAATGAAGAATACAATCTCTAAACTGAAAAACACAGTAAAATCAATCAAAAGAAGACTAAACAAAACAGAGGATCAGATCAGTGAGGTAGAGGACAATATAGAAAAAAAACTCAGACAATACAACAAAATGAAAAAAGATTGAAAAAGTATGAAGAAGGTCTGTGGGAATTACAGGAAAACATGAGACAAAATAATATCCAGATCATAGAAATACAAGAAGGAGAAGAAGAACAAGGGATAGAAAATCTGATAGGAAAAAAAATATCAAGAGGCTCTGCTTCCAGCCTCAAGTGCAGTGGAGACTGAGCCTGGCGGGCAGAGCAGGAGGCACTGAACCTTGGCCAGAGGCAACTGCAGCAGCTGCTGCTCTTGTCTCCACCACCTCCTCTCCAGCTCTACTGTGATTACCCTTCCAGCTGCTTGGCACAGGTGAGAAAGAGGAGGAGGTGAGAAACTCCCACCGAACCACAGAGGGAGAAGATGGCGGAGGAGTGAGGGGAGGCTGCGCTTTCAGGCTCCCGAGACCCGTCTGTAGTTTGGACTAATTGCAGACAGAAAATCTCAGTGAGCAGCTGGACACTGGCAGGAGTCGAGCCTTGGCACTGCTGGATTAGAGAAAAACCATCTGAGAATGACCTGTTTGGAGAGGATAGTGGAGGAAAAAGGGACGAGACGGGATCCCTGACTGGGGTGGCTGCCTGAGCTGCGGCTGGAAGTACATAAAAGCTTTTTGGCGACCACAGGCTTCCCCAGAGAGGAGTCGGGAGGAGAGTGGATCCCTGCCTGCTGGCAGAGATGGGACTCGACCAGGTGGCATTGGTGCTGAAGGACAGGAGACAGTGTACTGCTGTGTAAGTGAGAATGTAATTTTCCTTTATATTTTTTCTCTTGTGGAATTCAGAGAGGGGTGGAAAGTTTGGGGGTGGTAGGACATTCTTGAGGAGCGCAGGCACAGAGGTGCACTCGTCCACTCCCCAACCCTCGCCTTGGGTCACTAGGGTGCACATAGGGAAGTGCCCTCATTCACTGGCCCAGGTACACGGGGCCGCAGGTCCGGGTGCCCCTCGGACACGCACCAAGAGATGTGGGATCAGTGCCCCAACAGGCACAGGGAGGGCCCACTGGACACGCAGAAGACCGTGCGCAGAAACCCGTGGCCAGCTCCAGTGGGCGCCAAGCCAGAGCACAGACCACTTGCTCAGGCTCTGCTTATACCTTCCCAGGTGTATGTGGAATGGCAGGCAGCTGCGGTGTAGGAACAGTGGGTGGCAGCGACTCACAGACACTCACTTCCACTGTGCACAAGTGTCCGGGACCCCACCCTAAGAGGCGAGAGACCAACTCTGGGAGCGCGGCTTGTCAGGACTGAGGCTAACTCTCAGACTGCCTTGCACACACACGGGAGTGCAAGTGTAGTAGCACCTTGGCTGGCTTCAATAGGCGCCAATCTCTCACTTCCACTGTGCCCAAGTGTCTGGGGCCCCGCCCTAAGAGGAGAGAGACCAACTCCCGGAACGCAGCTCAGCAGGCCCGAGGCGGCCTCTCGGGCCCCATTGCACGCATACAGGCACATGCACAAAGGCACCTCGGCTAGCTTCAACAGGCACCAAAGGAACGCGCGTGCCGGCCACCACGGGCAGGCGCACACCGCTGCTGCAAAGAACATGAACCTCTGACCCGCCACATTAGACCAGCTGTGGACGCAGAAATAGAAGATGACACACTGAGGCTGAACTGAGTAAAACCATTCCTTTTTTTTTTCTTCCTTAAAGGGAGGGAAGGAGAAAGAAGAAAAAGAAGAAAAAACAATAAAAAAACTAAAACTATACCTCTAATCTGTTTTATACAATCTCTCGTTCTCATCCTTTCTCTTTAATTGTTGTTTACTTGTTTGTGTGTTTACTTTAGCCTCCCTTTCACTCTAAATAAATAGAATATAACTACTATACAATCCCACTTTCTTACTATATTCTGCATTCTTCCCTCCTTTTCTTCTATTGTTATTAACATACAATGTAAATATTACCTACTGTCTTGCGTAGTCTCAACTTTTATTAATCTATTATCCACTGTATCAAAAATCATATTTTTTCTCCCTAAAAACAACTCTTATCTATTCTTCCTATAGTCTAAAAGCTCTAATCTCTACATTTATATTAATACTGGCTCGTTGGCTGACAATAGTGGAATAGAGGGTGGGGGATATTTTTGAGGGTGTAGGTCTCCTGCCTGGGCTGTGTGTTTATGTCTTTAACAGCATTTCCACTAAAGAACTTAAGACAAAGTGCATAGAGTGACTCCCAGTCAACTAGCCATAAGGAAGATCCTACCAAAGAGCAACTGAAATATAACCAGACAGCATAAACAAATGACATAAAGGGTAACCCAAGAATATCAGACTCAGGAGATCAGAGACTGCACCATTGAAACCCCCAGATCACCTATAATGAATCTTATACCACAAAGGTGGGAAGTCAAAGCAAACAAACCCCAAAAACAAACAAAAAAAAAAAAAAAGGAGAAGAAGAAGAATCCAACATGGTAAGATGCAGAAATAATCTATCAATGAAAATAAAAGAGGACTCCCCAGAAAGAGAGGTAGATGGAATAGACATAGCCCAAATATCAGACACAGAATTCAAAACAATGGTGGTGAAGAAGCTCAAAATGCTCAACAACCTTAAAAACAACTATTACAACTCCAAGGAAGTTACCAACAGCTCCAAGAAAATTACAGGGAACATACAGAGAACTACACGAGCATAAAAAAAGACATAGAAACTATTAACAAGAACCAGGAAGAAATGAAAAGTCAATCTCTAAACTTAAAAACACAGTAGAATCAGTCAAAAGCAGACTAAACGAAGCAGAGGATCAAATTAGTGAGTTAGAAGATAATGTAGAGAAAAACTCCCAGACAATACAGCAAAATGAAAACAGATTGAAAAAGTATGAAGAAGAAGTAAGGGAATTACAGGATAGCATAAGGAAAACAATATCAGAATCATTGGAATTAAAGAGGGATCAGAAGAACAAGGAATGGAAAAACTGATAGGAGAAATAGTGACAGAAAATTTTCCAACCTGATGAGAGAAAAAGTTATACAAGTTCAGGAAGCACAGAGAGTTCCAATGAAGAGGAACCCCAAAAAACCCACTCCAAGACACATCATAATTAAAATAGCAACATTCCAAGACAAAAAGAGAATCCTAAAAGCAGCAAGAGAAAAACAGCAAATAACATACAAGGGAGCTTTGATAAGGCTATCGACTAATTTCTCAACAGAAACATTATAAGCCAGAAGGGAATGGTCAAACATATTCCAAGCAATGAAAAACAAAGGCCCACAACCAAGAATACTCTACCCAGCAAGGCTCTCATTCAAAATGGAAGGTGAAATAAGGAGTTTTTCAGACAAAGGAAGACTAAAACAATGTATCTCCACAAACCCGCATTGCAAGAAATGCTAAAGAGAATGTTCTAAGAAAAAAGAAGGAAAAAAAAAAAAAGAGGAGAGGAACAGAGGTACAAAAGGAAATGAATAAATACACTTCAGTAATAACTTTAAATGTAAATGGATTAAATCCTCCAATTAAAAGACATGGGGTAACAAAATGGGTAAGAAAACAGGACCCACATATTTGCTGTCTACAAGAAACACACCTCAAAACAAAAGATTTACATAAACTGAAAGTAAAAGAATATAAAAAAATATTCCAAGCAAACGGACCTGAAAAAAAAGCCGGGGTAGCAGTTCTCATCTCAGACAAAATGGATTTTAAAACAAGGGCAATAAAAAGAGATAAAGAAGGACATTTCATAATACTTAAAGGAACAATCCATCAAGAAGATATAACACTGATAAACATATATGCACCCAACATAAGAGCACCCAAATACATAAAGCAAATACTAGAAGACCACAAGAAGGATATTAACAACAACACTACTCATAGTAGGGGACTTCAACACTCCATTATCAACAACAGACAAATCATCAAAACAAAGAAACACCAAGGATATACAGGCATTGAATGACACACTAAACCAATGGACTTAAGTGATATATATAGTACTTTTCATCCCAAAGAAGCAAAATATACATTCTTTTCAAATGCACATGGCACATTTTGAAAGATAGAACACATGATAGGACACAAAACAAGCCTCAACAAATTCAGGAAAATTGAAATCATATCAAGCATCTTTTCAGACTACAATGCCTTGAAACTAAAAATCAACCTTAGAGAAAAAAATCAAAGACACTCAAACTCATGGAGAATGAATAACATGCTATTAAATAATAAATGGGTTAACAATTACATCAAAGAAGAAATCAAGAAATTCCTGGAAACTAATGATAATGAGCACACAACAGTCCAAAACCTATGGGACACAGCAAAAGCAGTCCTAAGAGGGAAGTTCATAGCAATACAAGCATATCAGAAAAGGATAAAAGAATCTCAAATAAAAAATTTAACCCTAAAGCTACAAGAACTAGAACAACAACAACAAACAAAGCCTAGGACAAGAAAAAGGAAGTAAATCATCAAGATCAGAGCAGAATTAAATGACATAGGGACTAAACAAACAACCCAAAAAATCAACAAAACTAGGAGCTGGTTCTTCGAAAAAATAAACAAAATTGATAAGCCTCTAGCCAGGCTCATCAAGAAAAAAAGAGAGAAGACCCAAATAAACAAAATCAGAAATCAAAAAGGAGAAATCACGACTGATACCACAAAAATACAAATGATAGTAAGAAATTACTACAAACAACTGTATGGCAAGAAATTTGACAACCTAGAAGAAATGGACAGATTTCTAGAAACATATAACCTTCCAAAACTGAATCAAGAAGAAGTAGAAAGTCTCAACAGACCTATAACAAAGAAGGAAATTGAAACAGTACTCAAAAATCTCCCTGCACACAAAAGTCCTGGACAGCATCGCTTCACAGGCGAATTTTACAAAACATTTAGGGAAGAAGTAACTCCTACCCTCTTCAAACTATTAAAAAAAAATCCAAGAAGAGGGAAAAATCCTCAAAAAATATTGGCAAACAGGATCCAGCAATACATCAAAAAGATCATACACCACGATCAAGTGGAATTCATCCCAGGGATGCAAGGATGGTTTAATATTCACAAATCAATAAATATACCACATCACCTAAACAAAATGAAAGACAAAAATCACATGATCATATCAATAGATGCAGAAAAAGCATTTGGTAAAGTACAACACCCATTTATGATTAAAACACTCAGCAAAGTGGGAATAGAGGGAGCATACCTTAACATAGTTAAGGCTATATAGGAATAGCCTGAAGCCAACATCATACTCAATGGACAAAAACTGAAAGCATTCCCCCCTGAAATCAGGAATAAGATAAGACTGTCCACTCTCTCCACTCCTACTCAACATAGTGTTGGAAGTCCTAGCTACAGCAATCAGACAAGAAAAAGAAATAAAAGACATCCAAATTGGGAAAGAAGTAAAACTATCATTAAATGCAGATGACATGATGGTATACATACAAAACTCTATAGACTCCACTAAAAAACTACTCAATATAATAAGTGAATTTGGCAAAATAGCAGGGTACAAAATAAATATACAGAAATCTAAGGCATTTCTCTACACCTACAATAAAATATCAGAGACAGAGACAAAAAAAAAATACCATTTACAACAGCAACAAGAAAAATCAAGTACCTAGGAATAAACGTAACCAAAGAGATAAAAATCCTGTACTCTGAAAATCACATAACATTGAAGAAAGAAATTAAGGAAGATACAAATAAATGATAGCAAATACCATGCTCTTGGATGGGAAGAATCAACATCATCATACTACCCAAAGCAATTTACAAATTCAATGCAATCCCTATTAAAATACCAATGACATATTTCACATACCTAGAAAAAATACTCAAAAAATTCATATGGAACCAAAAAGGACCCTGAATAACCAAAACACTCTTGAGACAGAAGAACACAGCAGGAGGAATCACAATACCAGCTTTCAAACAATACTACAAAGCCACTGTGATCAAAACAGTCTGGTACTGGCAAAAGAACAGACATATAGATCAATGGAACAGAATAGAGAGTCCAGAAATAAACCCAAGACTATACGGTCAACTAATATTTGATAACGTTGGAAGGAACATAAAATGGAGTGAGAAGAGCCTCTTTAACAAATGGTGCTGGGAGAACTGGACAGGGACGTACAAAAAAATGAAACTAGACCACCAACTTATACCACACAAGAAAATAAACTCAAAATTTGTCAAAGACTTAAATGTAAGCTGTGACACCATAAAAATCCTAGAGGAAATTATAGGCAGGAAAATTTCAGATATCCCACATAACAATATCTTCACGAATACATTTTTTAAGGCAAGAGAAATAAAAGAAAAAATAAACAAATGGGACTACATCAAACTAAAGATTTTCTGCTCAGCAAAAGAAAACATCAGCAAGATGAAAAGGAAACCAACCATATGGGAAAACATATTTGCCAATGATACCTCAGACATGGGATTGGTCTCCAAAGTATATAAAGAGCTTATATGACTCAAAATCAAGAAAACAGACAACCCAATTAAAAAATGGGCAAAGGACCTGAACAAACACTTCTCCAAAGAAGACATACAGAAGGTCCATAGACACATGAAAAATGCTCAACATCATTAGCCATCAGGGAGATGCAAATAAAAACCACAATGAGATACCACTTTACACCTGTCAGAATGGCCATCATCAACAAATCAACAAACAAGAAGTGCTGGTGAGGATGTGGAGAAATGGGAACCTTATTGCACTGTTAGTAGGAATGCAGACTGGTGCAGCCACTGTGGAAAACAGTATGGAATTACCTCAAAAAACTAAAAATGGAACTGCCTTTTGAACCAGCGATTCCACTGCTAGAATTATACCCCCAAAATCCTGAAACACTAATTCAAAAGAACTTATGCACCCCTATGTTCATAGCAGCACTGTTTATAATAGGTAAGTGCTGGAAACAGCCTAAGTACCCATCTGTAGATGAGTGGATCAAAAATCTGTGGTACATTTAGTCAATGGAATACTATGCAGCAGAGAAAGAAGGTACTGCTATTTGCGACAACATGGATGGAACTAGAGATAATTATGCTCAGTTAAATAATCCAGTCAAAGAAAGAAAAATACCATATGATATTACTTAATACAGGAAACTAAAGAACAACATAAACAAATGAACTAAATAGAACAAGGAGCAGAATAACAGTCAATAGTGGGAGGAGAAAAGGGGATAAGTAAGGGAAGGGTTTATTCAAGGAACCTGTATAAATGACTCATGGACACGGACAACAGGGAGGGATATGATTATGGGAGAAGGGGTGGGCTTTGTGGGGGAGCACTGGGGAAAAAAATAGGACAACTGTAATTGAAAAACAAAACAACAAAAGAATCAAACTATGTCAGGTTAATTGACGTAAGGAAATGGTTAGACCGAGCTGATGGGGAGACCACACAGAAATTATCAACAGCATTAAGCTGTTATTACTCTAGGACTGGAAGGGCAATGGGGAACAGATGGTGTCACAAGAGTAAAGAAGTCATGGCTGACTCATAGATGCTGAGATCCTGATCAATGGGCTATGGCCAGGAATTAGAGCCACAAAGGAACCAACTATAACCAGAACCACAACATGGACAGTAAGAAGGAGAAATATCATAGTTTCTCCCTTTTGAAAACATTTTAATCATGGTTATTGGTTCCAGCCTTCCAACCAGATTTCACTTGGAAGCTAGAAGCAAGGGCTCCTAAAAAAAAAGGAGGTTTCCTGTAAACTGCAGCAAAACTCTCCAACTCACCAAAAGTTAACCAGATGATTTTGGATAAGTCGCTGAACTACTGTGAAACTGTTTCCTTATGTAAAAAATAAAAATATTACATGGTAAAAAAAAAAAAAAAAAAGAAACTCTATTATTTCAATATATTTCAAATAATGGGATTTTTACCTAAAAACATTTTTATAAGTGTTTTATGTACCTGATTTATTTTGTAATGATAAAATTAAAACTTAACTATAGGAATACCTTATTAAATGTTGCCACTCAAATCCTTGATTCATGAACTCTGACATCGGGGTGAGCAGGTGGTATATTCTCATAGTATTTCAAAAGTTGCCAGATATGCCATCATATTAATATCTAAGCTAAATGTTCCCTCACAACCACCTGTTCTTTAAAGGAGAAAGGACTTCACCCTGGCCAAGTAGCTTAGTTGTTTAGATACGCCAAGTTTATAAGTTCAATCCCCAGCCAGGGCACACAGAAGAATCAACCAATGAATTCATAAATAAGTGGAACAACAAATTGAGGTTTCTCTCTCTCAATAAATAAATAAACAGACAAATAAAAATTAAACAATTTTTAAGAAGGAAAAGGAATCCATAAGCAATTTGTCATGATGGAATCTTCCAGTTTTCATCACATGTGATTATTGTAGTCATTAACTTCCAGTAGTTGTTAAGCACAGATAACTTATTTAACTAAAACAAACATCTTGTGAAATGCATGTTAGTACAACATTGTCAAGGAGTTACTGCCTCCCCCTTCTCATTAGGACAATATGTTTTTTAGAAGTTTCAAGCTGATGGAAAATTTAATTGAAGTTATTAGTTCTTTGTAGCCTCTCCTTCATTTATTCCACATTCATTTAATGTTTAATCAGCATTATAGAGTGCATACTTTGCCAGATGCTGTGGGCATACAGAAATTAACAGTTGAGATGCCTTTCTATAGGCACTAACATTAAACAACTGAGTACAAATCAAAGCCAAAGAAATCAGTACGAAGTCAAGGTAGTCATATTGTGCTGTGGGACAAGAGTAGGAAATGAGGCCCATCTGACTGACAAGAGCTGAAAATGCTAGATATGATGCCCTTTAATTTGAGCCTTGACTGATGATTTGGGATTTCCTGGCTTCAAAACAGTCCCAGATGAATGAAACCTTAAGAAAGCTATATTTTTACACATTTAGGAAAGGCCATAAGTTTAGTATGAAATAGCCATGGAATATGCAGAAACAGGTAATAGTCAATGAGTTTAAAGAAATGAAAAAGGGCTCGTTAGTGGAGTATTTCTCTTACTATGTGTACGTTAACTTATAATTCAGTTCAGACTATCCATATTTCAATTATTTAAGGCCACATATAACTAATGACTATCATATTTGAGTGCAGAGTTCTAGAAAAAGATTATGTGGCTTAATTACTATTCTACCACTTGCAAGCTAAATACCGTCACTGTTCTTGTTTGTGTTTTCTTTAAATTTTTGTTCATATACTATAAGAAAATATGAATCAAGAAAGTGCAGCCAAGATGGAGGCTTAGACAGAGACACTGAATCTCCCTCCACAACTAAGGAATACAACTTCCTCAAAACTACAGACAGCCAGAAGCTCCAGAAAACTGAGTTGCATAAAAATCCAAGAAACAAAGATATAAAGAAGAAATACTCATCCAGACAGGTAGGAGGGGCAGAGCCATTGAGGAGAGGATGTGGTGTGGCGGCAGCAGCAGTGGTGGGAGCAGCACACTGGCAGAAAGCACAGTGACTCATTTTAAAAAGTCAGGAAGGACACCTGGGGAGTGCTCCCAGCACCAGACCAAACCATGCAGCTCACGCATGGTCCCAGCACCGGGGAAAACAAAGCCTTATTGCTTCTGACTGTGCAAAACAGTGGAAGTTGGAGTGGAGAAAGGAACTGCCAATATCTCAGCAGAGTCCACTTGTTTAAAGGGTCCTTATGGTCCTATAATGTCCACAGACCCACACACTCTGGGAACAATGGCCTGAGCAACAGCTAGAGAGATGCCAGTCCCACCTCACAGACAAGGAGATAGCTAACCTAACAGATGTAGAGTTCAAAACACTGCTCATAAATATGCTCACAGGCTTGACAGATATGCTTTAGTATGACAAACACATAAAGGAAGAAGTGAAGACTGTGCTAAGCGAAATGAAGGAAAACCCACACAAAACCAATGGTGAAAGGAAGGAAATCATGGTTTAAATAAATGATTTGGAACATAAGGAAGGAAAAAACAGTCAACAAGTACAGAATGAGGAAACAAGAATTGAAAAAAAAAAAAAGAGAAGAGGCTTAGGAACCTCTGGGACAACTTTAAACATGCCAACATCTTAACCATAGGTGTGCCAGAAAGAGAAAAGGAAGGGCAAAAAATTGAAAACTTATGTGAAAAATAATGAAGGAAAACTTGCCAAATTTGGTGAAGAAAATAGACATACAAGTCCAGGAAGAACAGAGAGTCCCAAACAAGGTGGACTCAACGAGGACCACACCAAGACACACCAACATTAAAATGCCAAAGGTTTAAGATAAAGAGAGAATCACAAAAGCAGCAAGGGAAAAGCAGAGAGTTATTTACAAAGAGATGAGTATAAGACTTTCAACTGATTTCGCAAAAGAAACTTTACAGGCAAAAAGGGGCTGGCAAGAAGTATCCAAGCTGATGAAAAGCAAGGACCTACAACCAAGATTACTCTATCCAGCAAAACTATCATTTAGAATGGAAGGGCAGATGGAGTACTTGCCAGACAAGGTAAAGCTGAAGGAATTCATTGTCACCAAGCTATTATATGGAACGTCAAAGTGACTTACTTAAGAAAAAGAAGATCAAAATTATGAACATTAAAATGACAACAAACTCACAACTATCAACAACTGAATCTGAAAAATAAAAACAAAATCCAACTAAGCAAAGCAGAATAGAAACAGAATCATAGGTATGAGGATAATTTAGAGGATTATCAGCTGGGAAGGGGAAGGGAGAGAAATGGGAAAATGGTGCAGGGACTAAGAAGCATTATTGGCTGGTACAAAATAGACAGGGGCAAGTTAAGAATAATATAGAAAAGGGTGAAGCCAAAGCAGTTATATGCACAACTCATGGACATGAACTAAGGGGGTGAGATTGCTGGAGGGAAGGGGAGTACTGGGCAGAGGGGAGCAAAGGGGAAAAAAATTGGGACTGCTGTAACAACAAAATCAATAAAATATACTTTAAAAAAAAGAAAGAGTTTTCACACAGGAATAAAACATTTAAATCCTCAAAGTTCCTTCTAGTAGGTAATACAATAAAATAAACAAGTAAACATATATTTGACCTCTTGGGAGAGGTAAATTTTCATCTACTTCATCTTTAGGTCTTAGAGAAAGTCATATTTCTATATTTTTAGAAAGAGGAAAAAGAATTAATGAGTCTTCACAGGAGTAAACTCTCTTCCTTTATTTTATTGTTTAATATTCTATATTATGATCTTCTCTTTTGAGTCACTGTTCCATGAAGCTGGTGCTATAAGACAGGTGAAGGTAACCTAGTAGAGGAAAGTTTGACCTCTTCCTCTGGAGCTTGTGGAGAAAAAATATGGTCCTCATTTTTTGTCCTGTTTGTAGTCATACACTTTAGAGGAGCTGGTATTTTAATATGAGCACAGAAAGGAGTTTCTCAAACTCCCTATTATTTGGACCAGATAATTCTTTGCTATGGACAGTTGTCCTATGCATTATAGGATGTTTAGTAGCATCCATTATCTCTACCTACTAGACACCAAAGTACTCTCCAGTTGTGATAAGTAAAAATGTCTCCAGATGTTGCCAAAAACTCACTGGAGGAGTAAAATCATTCCCAGAATTATAGACAAAGGGCACAAGGAGGCTTTTTGTTTGAGTTCAAAATACCTTACAAATAAAAGAAATGTTGGTGGTTTCCCATAATCTAAGTAAATACACAAGGAATGTACATTAATAATTAAAAACACTATACAGCTTGATCAAGTGGGATTTATTCCTGAGATGCAAGAATTGTTCAACATCTGAAGATCAATCAATGTGATATATCACATTATAAAATGAAACAAAATCATATAATTATTTCAATAGATGCAAAAAAGCATTTGATAAAATTCAACATTCATTCATAATAAAAAACTTTTAACAAACTGGGTATAGAAAGAACCTTATTTAACATTATAAGCCACCTATGACAAAACCACAGGTAACATCATACCTAATGGTGAGAAGATGAAAGCTTTCCCTCTAAGACCAGGACCAAGACAAAGATGCCCATTCTCACCACTCTTAATCAACATAGTATTGGAAGTCTTAAACACATCAATTAAGAAAGGAAAAGAAAAAAAATGCATCCAAATTGGAAAAACAGAAATAAAACTGTCCCTATTTTCAGAGGACATGATATTATATATAGAAAACAGTAGACTCCACCAAAAAAAAAAAAATGTTAAAACTAAAAAAACTCAGTAACATTGCAGGATACAAAATTAATATACTCAAATCAGTTGCATTTTTGTTTATGGACAACAATCAGATAAATCAAGATCATACTGCATTTATAAATGCATAAACGAAGAGCATATGCTCTTCCTACTCCTTAGAGAACTTACACTAGGTAACCTTTCAAGGACTCAGATGTTGAGGAGTCTAAAGTTATAGGTCTTTCCAAATATAATAACCTTATTTCAATCCAGCTGATAATTTTAATGTTTTTTCTTAAAAAAAATAATTAATTTATTTTTAGAGAGAGAGGAAGGGAGGGAGAAAGAGAGGGAGAGAAACATCAATGTGTTGCCTCTTGTGCAGTTTCAACTGGTGACCTGGCCCACAACCCATGCATGTGCCCTGACTGGGAATTGAACTAGCAATCCTTTCTTTCTGAAACCAGTGCTCAAACTACTGAACCACACCAGCCAGGTCTTAACATTTTTTTCAGTGACACACTGGACTTATGGTTTAAAATAATTTCTGGTTTCCAGTCACAAAAAAAGGAGGATTTTTACTTACCAATAAGTAATTCAAGTTGAATTGTGAGAAAATGCATATTTTTATTTATGGCACACACAAGCTATTCTTTCTGAAAGTGAGGGCAATAAGAAGATTCAAAAACTTTGTTAGAAATTGCATCTCAAGAAATTTCTCTCTGAGAACAAAGTAATATGTTCATCCTTGTGACCTATAAAGCTATTTTCTACCTTTTACCCTTTTTCTGGGGGGATAGAGAGGGAGAGAGAAATAATATCAATAGTAGAAAATATGATAACTGAGTAGAATAAGACAATTTAGAGTAAAAACAATGCTCCCTGAGAATTGAAGAGGTTAGTGTGTAAACAAGAGCTCTGGTAATTGTGTATAATGGAAATTATATGAAATACCAATATGTGCTAAGAGTGCTTTTTTTTTTTGTAGTTCAGCATATCAGAAAGCCAAGCTTCAGGAATAGGAGGAGATGTTATCTCATTACAACAGGAGCATGTTAGACGCTTGAATTGAATGGGCTGCTGTGCACATCACTTACTTCCACTGATAGATTTGGCTGTGACACACTGAACAGAAAGCTGGTCCAGGGTCATGCTGTACATTCTGTAAGGTACCAATGCAGAGCTATTGAAATTTTACTTTATTCAAGGTCAAACAAAGGTCATAAAAAATAAAGTAGAATGAAAAAAGATGAGAACATCAGAAGAAATGAATAAAGAAAATACTGCTGAAAATAACCTCTAATGCACAATTCATAACATTATTTGACCAACTCAGTAGAACTCAATGAGGTGAGGCCACTGAATATTAATGCAAGAATCCATGTGGAGAGAAAAGACTAAACTGAAAAGACAAGTAAACAAGAAGAAACCTGGATGTATTAAAAATGACGATAGCCTAAATAAGAAAGAATATCACTGGGAGCTGCCAGCTTCTGTTAAAAATGTAGAGATCTGGAAGCAGCATCATTTTTATGCTAACAGCACACATACACAGACAAACTGGATAATATACAAAATTATAAACATCACAAAGGAACCAAATACCCTGAAGTCAGTGTAAAGACGTGCTTTCGAGGAGGGATAGAACAGAGCCTGGAAAAAGATAAAGCCACTTTAAAAGTAAGAATTCAGCTAAAATTTTTAAACTATATCTGAAAGGCTGGGAATGAACAATCATTAGTGTTTGAAACTTTTAGGAGCTGCTGATACAGAAAAGTTTGCATTTGTTCATGGACTCTACTGCACAGACCTTCACAGGCTAGGCACAAGAAAGACTAGGGTGGGTTGTAGTGGAAGAGTGAGGAAATCTTCCCTTAGGGCTGCATGCCTGGTGGAGCGAAGTGGCTATTGCTACAGGAAGGGCAGAAAACACTACCTGGATTCATTTTCTCTAACCAAGAGCAAGCCTTGTTATTCCTGGGGCACAGGAGAAAAGCCACTGTGGCTGGAGGAAGGAAGAGGGAAAAGACCTATCCCTAGGCGAGTGGCAGAATTACAAAATTTATATAGAAAGAAAAATAGAATAACCACAACAACTCTGAAAGGACAAAAATGGAGCTTTCAATCTACTTAATATCAAAGTGTACCTTAAAGCTATATTTCTTAAGACAGTGTGGTATTGGCAAAAGAGGAGACACATAGATTGAAATAGAATAGAAAGTCCAGAAACAAATCTGTACTGATAGGGTTAGTCAATTTTCAACAAATGTACGCTATAAATTCAATAGAGGCAGGGTAGTCTCTAAACTTACTTTTAGTACCACTGAATACTAATTGACTAATATTTATTTATTTTTGTATGTTTTAGTGATTATGCTGTTACAATTGTCCCAATTTCTTTTCCCTTTGTTCCCCTCCATCCAGCAACCCCTTCACTCCAGCAGCGTGCCCCTCCCTCACTTAGTCCATGTCCATGGGTTGTGCATAAAGTTCTACACATCCCCCTGTCCATTCTGCACCCGCCTACTATGGTTCTTAATTCCTGAACCATTTTCCTCCCTCTCCCCACTTCCCCCTCCCAGCTGCCCTCCCCCCAACATGCTCCCCATACTTATGATTCTGTTCCCACTCTGGTTGTCTGCTTAGTTTGCCTTTGTTTCCATTCCCTAGCTTCTGTTGTTGATAGTTGTGATACTGTTTTCATTTTAATGTTCATAGTTTTGATCTTCTTTTTCTTAAATAAGTCCCTTTAACATTTCATATAATAATGGCTTGGAGATGGTGAACTCCTTCAGCTTTACCTTGTCTGGGAAGAACTTTCTCTGCTTTCCATTCTGAATGATAGCTTTGTTGAATAGAGTAATCTTGGTTATAGGTCCTTGCTTTTCATCACTTTGAATATTTCCTGCCAGTCCCTTCTTGCCTGCAAAGTTTCTTTTGAGAAATCAGATGAGAGTCTTATAGGTACCCCTTTGTAGGTAATTCTCCTCTTTCTCTTGCTGCCTTTAAGGTTCTCTCTTTATCCTTCACCTATGATATTTTGATTATGATGTGTCTTGGTGTGGTCCTCCCTTGGTGTGGGTCTAGTTTGTTTGGGACTCTCTGTGCTTCCTGGGCCCAGGTGTCCATTCTCTCCCCCAAATTAAGGAAGTTTTCCTTCATTATTTTTTTACATAATTTTTAAATTTCTTTCTCTCCCTCTTCACCTTCTGGCAACCCTATCATTCAGGTGTTAGCACATTTAAAGCTATCCCAGAAATTTCTATGCCTCTCCTCATTTTTTTAGAAGTGTATTTTATTGATTATGTTGTTACGGTATCCCAATTTTATCCCCTTTGCTCCCCTCTACCCAGTACTTCCCTTCATCCAACAATATCACCCCCCCTTAGTTCATGTCCATGGTTTGTGCATATAAGTTCTTTGGCTTCACCGTTTCCTATATTATTTTTAACTCCCCCCTGTCTATTTTGTAGCAACCAATTATGCTTCTTAATCCCTGCACCATTTCCCCATTTCTCTCCCTTCCCTGTCCCAGCTGAGAACCCTCCAAATAAATTCTATACCTATGATTCTGTTCCTATTCTGCTTTGCATAGTTGAATCTTATTTTTACTTTTTATATTCAGTTGTTGATAGTTGTGTGTTTGTTGTCATTTTAGTGTTCATAGTTTTGATCTTGTTTTTCTTAAATAAGTCCCTTTAACAATTCATACAATAATGGCTTGGTGATAAGAAATTCTTTTAGCTTTACTTTGTCTGGGAAGCACTTCATCTACTCTTTCATTCTAAATGATAGCTTTGCTGGATAGAGTAATCTTGGTTACAGGTCCTTGCTTTTCATCACATTGAATACTTCTTGCCAGTCTCTTCTTGCCTGCAAAATTTCTTCAGATAAATCAGCTGATAGTCTTATAGGCACCCCTTTGTAAGTAACTCTCTGCATTTCTCTTGCTGCTTTTAAGATTCTTTTTTTTTCTTTCACCTTTGGCATTTTAATGATGGTGTGTCTTGGTGTGGTCCTCTTTGAGTCCACCTTGTTTGGGACTCTCTGTGCGTCCTGGACTTGCCTGTCAATTTCCTTCACCAAATTTGGGGAGTTTTCCTTCCTTATTTTTTTCATATAAGCTTTCATTTTCTTGCTCTTCCTTTTCTCCTTCTGGCACCCCTATGATTCAGATGTTGGCACGTTTAAAGTTGTCCCAGGGTTTCCTAAGCCTCTCCTCATTTTTTTTTCAATTCTTGTTCCCTCATTCTGTACTGCTTGACTGTTTTTGTCTTCCTTATATTCCATATCATTGATTTGAATCCCGGTTTTCTTCCCTTCACCATTGGTTTTGTGTGGATTTTCCTTTGTTTCACTTAGCATAGCCTTCACTTATTCCCTATGTGTTTGCCATACTCAAGCATAACTGTCAAGCCTGTGAGCATCTTAATCACCAGTGTTTTGAATTCTACATCTGTTAGGTTGTCTATCTCCTTGTCTGTTAGGTCAGCTATCTCCTCATTGCTTAGTTCTCCCACTGGAACCTTGATCCATTCCCCCTTTTGGGCCGTACTTCTCTGTCTCCTAATCTTGACAGGCTCCTGTTTTTGTTTGCCTCTGTGTCTTAGGTAGAGCTGTCACTCCTGTTAGGTCATAAGGGATGGAGTCTTAGGTATTCATCAGTACAAGGCGACCTGTTTCACCACGTTGTGGCACTGTATGTGGGGGAGGGGTCAGAGAAGGAACAATGCCACTTGCTCAGCATTCGTCCATTTTCCAGACACTTCTCCCACTTTTGATTGGGACTAGCACATCTCTAGCTGTTGCCCTAGCTTTTGTTCCCAGCATGGGTGGGCCTTGGATGTTCTGGAACTGTGGGGGCCCTTTAAATAAACGGACTCTGCTGCATGACTGGCAATTTCTTCCTCTGCCTCAACTCCCACTGGTTTGCACATCAGAAGCAATGATGCTTGATTTTCCCTGCCGCTTGGGATGGTGAGCTGCGCGGTCTGGTCTGGAACTGGGAACACTCCTCAGGTGTCCCTCCCTTTTTATGTATGACTGTCCTTTCCGCTGGCCTGCCATTTGCCGCTACCACTGCCGTCACTGCCACTGCCATTGCTGCCACTGCACTGTATCCTTTCCGCCTCAACTCCGCCCCTCCTACCTGTCTGGATGAGTGTTTCTTCTTTATATCTTTGTTTGTTGGACTGCAATGCCACTTGATTTTCTGGAACTTCTGGTTATCTCTAGTTTGGAAGTAGTTGTATTCCTTCTTAGTTGTAGAGGTAGATCCAGTGTGTCTGTCTAGGCTTCCATCTTAGCAGGAAGTCCCCTCATTTTTTTCATTTCTCGTTTCCTCCTTCAGCACTTGTTAACTGTTTGTTTCTTCCTTGTATTCCAATTTGTTGATTTGAACCATGATTTCCTTTCCTTCACTACTTGTTTCGTGTGGATTATTGTTCATTTCAGCCAGGATAGCCTTCATTCTTTCCCCATCCTGTTTAACTTTTTCTGTCAGGTCTGTGTGCATCTTTATCACCAATGCCTTAAACTATGCATTTGTTAAGTTCTCTATCTCCTCATCTGTTAGATGTGCTATCTGCTCATTTCTTAGTTGTTTCACTGGGACCTTGATCTGCACCCCTCCTGGGCCATATTTCTTTGTCTCCTCATCTTGACAGCTTTCTGTCTTTGCCTGTGTAGTTTGGGTAGGACTGTCACACCTGTTACATTATAGCAGGTGGAGCCTTAGGTATTCGTTAGTGCTGGTGCCTGTTTCACCGCATTTTGGCCGTGTATATGGGGGAGGGGTCTGAGAGGGAACAGTGCTGGTTGCCAGCGTTCTTGCAAGTACTTCTCCCCCTTCCCATACTAAGCAAGCTGCCCCCACTGGCTTTCACAGTCAGAAGCAATGCGACTCTATTTTCCCCATGCTGGAACCACAAGCTACATGGTCTGGTCTGGGGCCAGGATCTGTCTGGCTTGGGGCTGGGATCACTTCTCAAGTTTAAGCTATCTGATTATTTTTTGCCAAAGCTACAGTCAATGCACTGCTAGCCACACCCACTCACTGCGCACCAGCCATGCTGCCTGCCAAGCACCACCCCTGCAGCCAGGGCTCCACTCTTTCTGTCCATCCAGGCTCCGCCTTTCCTACCTTTCTGGCTGATTATTTCTATTTTATTTTACTAAACTTCCCTGTAGTTTCAATTTTCTGAATTTTCTTTTAGTTTTGCCGAGGTTGTAAATTTCTTCTTAGTAGTGAGGAGATACAGCATGTGTATTTACTCCTCGATCTTGGCTGGAAGTTCCATCACTTCAACTAAAATTTTTTATTGTTGATTTGCACCATGATAAACCATTTACATGTGTTATTTCACTTACTCTTAATAATCCTCTGATGTTGTTGATATTTTTATCTGAACT
This sequence comes from Furipterus horrens, assembly GCF_987537825.1. Lineage (NCBI taxonomy): Eukaryota > Metazoa > Chordata > Mammalia > Chiroptera > Furipteridae > Furipterus > Furipterus horrens. Next base: position 94,070,373 of record NW_028327171.1, read on the forward strand.
TAACATGTAAGAAAATTGAAGTTTAGAAAGATCACATAATGTGATCGAAATCATAAAAGTAGTAATTGGCAGAATTAGAAAAAATATAGATGTAAGGTCTTTGCAAAGAAGAATTGGAGACAAAAAATGCAAGAAAGTCATGGTACAAATAGTTGAATGCACTGAAATCAGTAACAATTGAATAACTTTCATCCCATGATTTTAAACTTAATAATAAATTTAATAATAGAAAATATCCACTGTAAAATGTACTAATAGTAAATGTAAATAGACTCTTTCCAATTAACAATGACAATAAAGAGTAAAATATACTCCAACTTCAAATCCCATTTTCTCTAATTTAGATTGTGGCTGTACGGTATATGTTTAATTTTTAGCCCTCTTCCATTTCACATTTTTCTTACCTATGTCCACATAGCTATTTTTGCATTTATTTTTTATATTATTGTTTCAAAGATTTATTAAGTTCCAGAAAAATAGCTCATTGAGATTTTTCTTGAAATATATTTAATTATCAATTTGGAAAGAATTAGACTGTTTTTATTATGTGGTGTTTTCACTTAAAACAGTTTTGTATTCTCTTTGGTGTGTCTCTCACAGTTCTAGTTACTGATATTTCTTTTAAAAAATAATTTCTTTATTTGTGTTTTTTTTGTTTATTTATTTATTTTTAGAGAGAGGGGAAAGGAGAAAGAGAGGGAGAGAAACATCACTGTGTGGTTGCCTCACATTTGCGCCCCCAACTGGGGACCTGACGTGCAACCGAATCATGTGCCCTGACTGGGAATTGAACCAGCAACACTTGGCTCACAGGCTGAAGCTCAATCCACTGAGCCACAGCAGCCAGGGCTTGATATTTCTGTTTCCTATTATTTTATGTTTTTTATTGTTATTGTTGTCATTAAAAAATTTATATTATAATTTCTGTGCTGTTAAAAAGTATATTAAATATCTCTAGAAAAATAGTTTATTAAAATATTTCAATGTTGTGTTTTAATAGCACATTGGCTTTATATTACTATAAAGTCTACAAGCATGAACCAGCACATAAACATAGTTGAATCTACATTAACTGTTGACAATTATATGATGCTGTTTTTGATTTAATAATTAATTCATAAAATGGTTTCAAAATCCCACTGGGGGAATTGTCTTAGGCCTCCATTTTTATCATTTTTCCACATCATATACATGGCATAAATGCAGTATACTTAAATGTAAATTTAAATGCCATATACTAAGTATCTGCTATAGCCTAGATTCTGTGATAAGTTCTTATATACTGACTTAAGTACTCTTCACAACAACACCATGAGGTACATATTATTTGACCTCCATTTTTTTTAGTGAGAACAGACATTAAATGCTTAAAGGAAGATTATGTTTTAAATTCTGAGAATGTTCTACCTACACTTTTTACATAGTACTTAAGAATATACCCAAAATAATTTTGGTATTACTATAATAGCATAATCAATAAGATATAATTTTAAACATTTCCAAGTGTTTAACTTTTGCCTTTTTAGATGAATTTATTTGATGAGATTTTGTGTGACATTTTTGTACTGAGAAACATGTTCTTTATATTAACCCTTACATAAAGTAGTGGAATTTTCTCTCAACAGCATTCAGTCATCTAGAGAGAAAACTACAATCCATGGAAATATTCCTATGACTGCAAGGGAAGTTCAATCAAACAAAACATGACCTTTGAAAGCCTTGAATATGTTAAGCTTTCATGTAAGAAACAAAGAAAAGATGAAATGCATAGTAACACAGTAAGCTGAGTTCTGGGAAAGGAAAATAATTCAGAGTTCCCTATTTCTGCCAAAGGCATACTTAAAGCAGTATTCTCCATCTGTTGATATTTTGTCATTTTCAGGTAATTTATCTTTAACCCCAAATTAGACTAATTAATAACTATCTGTTCATTCACAATCAAATACAGTTTTCTTTAAAAAATATATATATAGAGAGAGAGTTTGTCTCATTGTGCTAATTAACATAACACCAGTCAGAATGAAAATCTCCAGTCTTAAACCACTTTCACAAGGCTACTGACTGCTGTTTCACAATGGGGTTCCTGTTTCTTCCAAAATGTGGGGTTTGGGGACTAAACAGAACGCTCCAGGGATATTTACCATGATTCCATTAAAAAGATGCAATTATGTAGGGTGAATGTGTGTATGAGAGGTGGAGAGAGAGAGAGAGAACAAGAAGAGTGATTGGTTCCAATGCAACCATAATTAAGAATCACAAGCTTTACACCCTAAAGTCAATTTTTGTCTTCTAGAGTGAAACTGACTATTTTATTAAGCTATCTAAACAAAATAACTTTATTCAGTATCTTTAATCATATTTTAAAAATTATTGATAAAAATATATATGTACATATGATCAATGAGGGCCATGAATAAAGAAAAGATAGTCATTCACTCGTTTAATGATTTAATCAATATTTTGAACATTTGTAAAATACAAAGCATTGTGGTAGATGTTGTCCATATTGGTGTGAACATGACAGAAAGTTAGACACTAACAGTTCCAAAATGAATTATGCATTTGCAATTTTGTAAAAGTTATATGGAGGAGAAAACCAGGATGGTATAAATTCTTATAACAAGGAGACTTGTTATGGAAGGCATCTTTTATTTCCCCTTATAACTCATGTGTGTGTGTGTGTGTGTATGTCTAACCCTGGGCTCCAATCAATAACAAGCATCTTGTTTACTATGCCAGGGGTATGACATCGGGTATGCAGGAGGAAGTAGCAAGAAAAAAAATATCAGCATGTGTCTTTTTCTTCATTTCTAGTATTATTATGTAATATTTCTTGAGCTGTTTACCTTTGGATGATTAAGAACTATCTTAATGTTTGCAATCTATACCATAATTCCCAAATTTAGTATGTCACCTGACAGTTAGTCAATGTTCTAACTTAAAAATAAATAGCAGCTGTGAAACAACTAATCTGTGTCCTGTTTCTGGAGCATAACCTTGAAGCTCTGCTGACACACTGTACTCTCCCTTTAGTGACTGAAAGTAAAATGGCCTCTGAGGTTCATCATTTCACACAATGACCTATTACACTGTTTCCAGAACCATGGCATTGAGAACTAAGGGCAAAATAATTTTGTATGTTAAATATAATTTGGGTATGTTATTTTAGGATACATACATCTATGTGGGTTGCTTAAAAATGCTGAAATAAGTTGATGTGGAGTTATTTAATGGGAGGGACTTGAGAGATTATTTAATAAATACTGCATTTACTACTAGGGGAAAAGACTGAAAATAAGACACATTAAAAGACTGGCTTACCTCAAAATTATGTTATTTATAAGGGCAAGATGGTGTTTTTGTTTTCAGGCTAAATAAGCTCAGTCCTTTTCAACAGTTAAATTTTACAATCATAGTACTAATTCAAAACATTATTTAACAAGAATAAAATGTTAAAGTATAAAATAAAGTAAGAAAATCAAAGATTCTGTTGGAAATAATCAATTTTGCTTTTTTTTTTTTTTTCTTCTCCCAGTTTCCTAGGGATTTGGCCATCAGGATTTCCTATTACAGGAGTAAGTTTTTCAGTTTCTTTCAGCATCTGCTAATTTTCTGAGTATTTCTTTTCTTGGTTTCATTACAGTGCATTTAGAGAGAGAAGCGTATTGGCAGTGGCCATTAGGCTATCACTAGCAGTGTGGTTAGAGACGAGAGATGAAATGTTCTTGTTAGAATTACAGCAGCTGCACGTTATTCTATCCAACACTGAACTGGAAGTCTACAGCTCATCCTTCTGGAAAGTACACATGCAAGTGATTACAGAAATGACAGATACAATTAAGTCTCCAACAGCAGATGTCTGGTGGGAAGGGCCTGGAAAGTGGTAACATGGCTATGGCCAATGATGCTGGGTTAGATGTTGCAGCCTAAAAGAAAGCGTTTAATCTTCATTCGATTTTCTGCTTCAAATCTTGTGTTCTTATGACACCAGATGTGAAGATTCAATTTCTCCCACATCAGCTTGTACAGAATTATATGTTTGCCTTTAAAGGGTCAAATTAGTATCAGTGGAAGTAGGGCTTTTGTGGTATCTAAAGGAAAATAATTTACTCAGATCTACATGGAGGGATGTGGCTCTGTGGTACGGTCTATTGAGGATATACATACAATTAAGGAGGTCCCCCTCCTTACTTTCCAATGTCCCTTCTCCATCCATCTCATCATGGAAAAAGTCCAGTCTTGTTTTCAATAGACCCAGGATGAAAGCTACTGCCTAGAGTTTATGTTCCATATAGAAGTAGAGCCCAGTCTCCAGCATCCGGCTAGCTTAGTGTGTATTCCCAGCTGTAGTCCATTGCTGTGCTTAGGTATTCATGCTCCCTCCTGGAAGCCATGGGCCATATGACTGCTAAGGCCACATGGCCAAGGAAAGAACAGGTGAGTGCACTGTGCAAGTGCAGATTATAATCAGGAGCTTGGGTTTGGCCAGGCACTTACTCAAAATGACCAATCAGGTTCCCAAACTTTCATAAGCTTTTGCATGTGTTCACACCCCCTAGTTAGAATGACAGGACTCAATAGTCCAGAATCTCCCCTTTCGGCCCCCGCAGTCTGGTATAGAAGGAGGGAAGGGAGCATTGTTAAAACCCTTGGCAGAGCAATGTTGTAACCCCGTGGAGTGTGAAGTGATATCTTCTTGGCTAGCAAGCAATCAGGCTTATGCTTTCTAGTTTATTAAACTCAACATCTTTGCTCCCCTTTTCTAGCTAAATACCAATGGTAAGAAAATGTCCTTAGAAATGGCCCAACTTCTTTAATCTTGGAGTTTCCATACATACTGTCATTGTCTGACCCTTTGAAGGTGCCAGCAACTTGTTTACCCATGCCTGAAAAATGTGATTTGGCCATGCATTTCCTCATTTTACCTCATGTTTAAATCTATTGCCCTCTTGCTAGTCTCAGTGTATGGATCAAACATAAACCTAAACATTTCTCTGGAATAGATAGGTTAAAAATGCCCTTGAAAATTTGTCAATTTTAGAAAACTCTGCCAGACACTAACCAATTTTCTTATTTTACTTTTAAATTCATTCACATGTTACCACTGTTACCTTTCTTACTCTGATAATAATTCCCTTAGATTATTTTGATGATTGAAGAACTCTCTAAAAGAGTTCCTGGAACATAGTAGGTGTTTGATGAACAATAGTATAGCATGGAAATAATGGAAAGACCCTGAATTTTATTTTTAGGGAGGCCTGGTTGATAATATTTATCCATGTCTTGTTAGCCATATGATCTTAGCTCTACTTCCTTGCCACTTTGAGCATGAATTTCATGTATGTATAGGGAATAAAATCTAACTTGCCATGATAATTTAAGAATTTGAGGTAATATCCCCAGCAAAAATGGAGTACTCTGTAAATCATGGTGATATCATTACAATCATCATTCTTACCTGCTCACTTCAGAATCCTGAAATCTTTGCACTGGCAGTTAAGAATGTGTTTTCTTAGTTTTCCACATAACAAATGGATGATAAACTCAGAGCTTCAGTTGGAGTTTGAAACAACTCAAATCGATCATGGAAAATAAACAAATATGGTACAAGTATTATGGGCAAAGCCCCTGACAAGAAATATCCTGGCATAAACATAAACTTTAGCCCTAATGATATGAATGGGAGCCAGATATGTCATGCTCAAAGCTTCTGTCTCTTATTCTTAAAACAAACAAACAAAAAATAACCCCAAACATTTCTTTATTAATTTACCAAATATTTGAGACTACTACACACAAAGGATATATGGTAGGGATATATGGTAGAAATTATCACTGTCCTCATGGACTTTACTTGGAGAGAAAAGGACAATATGGAACCAAATTCATGCTTAGCTTCTTTTTTTTAAAATTAAAACTGTGAATTCTATGAAAGAAAAATACAGAATGTTATGACAGTATTCTATGAACACCCATTCTAGCCTAGTAGACCACTGTGGAATGCAACAGTACTTTCTGCAATATAGTTATGAGGGTTAACTGTTTCAATGCATGAGGATTAAGGAGGATTAGCTGTTACAAAGCGCTTAGCAAAATGACCTGGCACAAATTAAGAGTTCAGTAATCGTTTGCTATTAATGCTATGTTTATCTAGGATAGTTTTTACAGGATGAAAGTTCTAATAAATAAAAAAAGAAAGCTGAGTTAGGTTCCAAACTCTCTCCCCTTGGAATTAAATGATCCCATTGAAGATTCAGTAGGCCATATAAATATGTGATTGAATGCCCATGCAATAAACCTCCAGGTATTCATAAAAGGAAATGTATCAATTTAGTCTGAAGTGGTTGAAAAATGATCCCAGAAGAGGTAGAATTTAACCTAGGTCCTGAAGAAATATCAGGTTTGTATAGGTGGAGATTTTTTAAAAGGTTCAATATTAATGTGGACCTTCTCTGTTTACTGTCTATAGGTGAGATCAATTTCAATATATCATTTGGTTGGTGATTCTAAATCTGTACAGAATTTCAGTGATGTCTTTAGGGACTGAGATTCTTTCTATATTCCTCAATCACTTTGTGTTTTGGGGACAGCTCCCAAAGAAGAAAGCAACAGTAGGTGCAAGTATATGCAAGTATCTTCAAAACCAAAGCCAGGGGAAGAATGGATTTAACCTATAGCCTTTTTTTTTTCTAATTAAAGAGAAAAATGTTTTCCATATGCATCCCAGCAGTCTTCTCACATGTCCCTGGACAATAAAGGATCTCATGCCCATTCAGTATTTGATAAAGAAGAATGAGAGTATTATAAATGGTTTAGCTTGATCATGATCCATCTCCTTCTCAGAGCATCTGGTGTTTAACAACAGGAAAGGGTTCTTCAATCAAAAGATGGGGGATCAATGACTTTTATGGAGGTAACTAAGAGCCATACTTTGTCTTCTTTATCCTTTATATAAAAATTCTCCTCTCATATTTATCTCTTTTAAGATCCCAAAGAAGAGTTCATTCTCAACATATTACACCCCTGTTACCCATAAGCTGACTATACTTTCTCATCTAAGAAAGATTTAGAGTTTCTACTGCTTCACCTCAGACCCTCAAGGCATGATCAGCTAGAATTTTTTCCTCAAAGAAAGAGGAGTAGTCTGAGAGATGGCACCCATGGGTGGAGCCGAAAAACCCTTTGTTGAGGTATGGGATGAAGTCATGGACAAGAGTGCCCAACTGCTCTAGACTTTGATTCAGAACCTTTCCTGAGGAGTGATAGATAATTCAGTAGCCTATGGCATCAGGAGGACTGTCAGTGGGCACAGACTAAAAATTAACCAAACAATACATGGAGAATAAAATTTGCATTTGTTGCCCAAAAACATTGGTAATTAGGTGTGCAAACTCCTGCTTGTAACAAATTACTACTCAATACAATATTTGTGCATGTCAAAAAGTATGAGTTTATCTTTTCTGCAAGTCTTGTAGTATTTTAGTAGAAAATTCCATACTTCTCTGTTTTGTCTTCAGGTTGTGCTGCTTACACAGCAAGTCCATCTGTTCACAGCATTAAATGTTTAGAAGGTGTATGTGTAACACAAGAAATCTTATTCCCTGACCCTCCAATCCAAGGTTGTTTTAGCACAGTGCAGCATATGGTAAAGGAAGGACTTGATCAATTGAGTCAAGCAGAGGGTGTGAAGTGGGGAATTCCTAGGCAACATACAAATATAACTATGATGGAAGAAGCAGAGAAATAGAAATGGGAAATCTCAAACTTCTTACAGAGAAGGGAGATTTAGAAGCTGTTAGAAAAAAAAGCTTTAAGAATTAATACAGAAGAAGAAAAGTTTAGGAACATATAGAAATGGAGCAAATTCGGGCCTTGCTGAGTAGTTTCATTTCTGTCGTTCTCATGCTTCTCCTGTAGCTTCCCATTACCAGCCACAAAAGCCTCCCATTACTTCTAAATTTAATATTTTATATGTTTTCCCAAGTTGCATCTAAAATCATGGCCATGAATTTGTGCCATAGGGCTAAGAGAAAGGGGTGGTCCTGCTAATCCTGGGTATCTGCAGTATGAGCAGAGCTGGGTGACACATGAGTATCACAGTGAGAGTTGAATCAGTAGTTTTTGCCTTTTGCCCTTCTCTTTTGAAGTAATTCATTTGTCCATGTGGTGTTTGTCACTAGGAACTCAGTGCTCTTGTGCTATCCTGTCCCGTTCATCCCTCAGTTATGATTTGATAAAAACAGAGACAGTTAGCCTTTTTGTTATAATTTCCACTACAGCCTCTTGATATGTTCTTAAAATTTTGATATATATCATGTGTATATATAATATTCCTTATTTCTTCTAACCAATAATTAAAGTACAGAGGAAAAATACTAAACAACTGTCTTCAGGACCCAAGAGCAAATTACTAGATTAGGCCCAACCAATTCAAATTTATTTTTCCAAAGGTCACAACATTTGCTGTCATTTGGTTCTATGGCAGTGTGACAAAGAGCATGGTGCTTTTAGGACACTAAGTAAAATCAGTTTTGCTAGATGGTCCAAGGTACCACATAGGGAGAGATCAAGAGAGATAAGAAAGGTACAGGTTGTGAAGGGGTTTATGTACCAATTATTTTGGACTTTATTCATAATAAATATACAGAGTACCTGGACACCACTTGGATGGAATATATGAGGTATGTCCAGAAAGTATCTGGCCATGTAATATGAAAAATAGAAACATTTATTGGAGAAGATACAAGAAACATGATTCGTCCCTGGTTATAAGCTTCTTGAGGAAATCTGGTTCATTGATAGCAGTTTGAATCAAGTCATTAGCAACTGCAGTGCAATGTTCCTTCTGCTCTGGTAGCAGAATCCACAGAACAAATTTTGCCACAACACATTTCATGTCAAGCTCCTATGTCAAAATCTTGGAAATGGTAGTTTTTGGAATCCCTAAATCAGCTTCTAGTTCTCGCACTGTCAGTAACCGATTTTTGTTGATTGCAGCCCCTACACATTCAACATTCTCAGATGTTATGCTTGTTGCAGGCGTTCCAGAATGTAGATCACTTTCAACAGATTCTTGGCTATCTTTGAAGCATTTGTGTCACACATTTATTTGCACTTCACTCACTGCATTGTCCCAAAAAGCTTTAATGCAAAATTTGATGCAGATTTGTTGCTCTACTCGCTCATTTTGAACATGATGTCCACACAGTACACATGCTCATTCAATGGCATCTACCACCCCCCACTGACTAGTATAGTGAAGTCATCATGGTTCACATAGAAGCATTCAATCCACTCTCCTTGGCTGCCAGGTTACAGCAATGTCATGCAAACTGTTCTTGTTATGTTAACAATGGCTGGACTTTTTTCTGGACAGACCCCTTACAACATGAGAGAATAATCCCTGTTCTCATAGAACTTGGTGTCTCACAGACAAGGTACAGAATGATTCCCAAGGTATTTCAAAAGCTTTATGTAGGTAAGTAACAGGATCAGTTTTATTCTAATTTCCTAAGAATCAGTTCTCCAAGTCCAATTTAGCTTAGTTTTTTTTTCTCTTGGATGTAGAAGTGAAGATCCATGATAAGCTTTTCATAAAATTCCTGGTTGTTAGAAAGCTGAATCCCAAATCATGTCTTCCTGTTCCTGTGACACACAAATGAGAGGTGGTAGTGATCCTGTGGGAGGTGCTTCCATGCCATACCCCAGATGCCTGCCAGGCTCATCTGGGTCAGCATCCCATGGACAGCCATGATGCCCTGTGGCTCTTTGCTTGTAAACAAATGCTTCTTTCTAATAATACTTACTTTGAGAAACTCTTTGAAACAGCTTTTAAAATCACATTAGAAATACCTAATAATGCCAAGATAATGATTTCAAGGTCATATATTATTTCAGTGACTCTCAAAAGGTTGCCCCTAGACCAGCAGTATCACATCATCTGGAAAAGTGTTAGAAATGCAAACTTTCAGAACTCACCCGAGACCTACTAATCCAGAACCTCTGAGGATGAGAGCCATCGAATTCTTCTGGTGATTCTGACACTGGCCGTCGGACTGAAGAGTTTCCAGAGATCCACCCTCTGAAGGTAAAATATTCTTAATATTGAGGTTATCCAAGGAAATATGCTGCACAATAAAGGTAATTTTTTTAAAGGAGTCAGCAGAAGAAGGTAATCTAGAAGGAGATAACACTTGTCTGAATAAATATATACTCCTTCTATCTTACAGTATGCTTATGGTAAAATCTGTAGCCTCATAATACAAATTTAATACAAGTGAATTCATATTTCTCTCTTCTGAATTATTTTGTCTTTTCTCCATAACATGTGCAGAAAACAAGGGTGAAATTTTATCTTCCCCAGCACATGTGACCCTTGTGGGAAGCACCACAGGTTGACATAGTTGTAGCTTGAAGAGGATCAGCACTAGCTGTTTAGGCCCTACGTGGCCATTTTTATTAAAAAGTTACCTTAGTAGTAGAGAATCACATATGCATTTCTTAAATGACTGATTTTTTAAAAGAAATGACTGACTTATTTGAAAATCCATTTTTAAGTATATCACTCCTTTCAGACACACAAATTCAGGATAATGGAAAGGAAGACAGTTTTAGGAAATGAGTGAATTCATAGCAATATTATATAATTTAAAAAAATTTGTCTTAACACAAGTGGTTAGAATTATAAATTGTTCTAAAGTTCATTTCCTGTTGATTTATATTCATACTAACAGAACAAAACAAACAAACAAACAAAACCCCTCCTGTATAAATCAGGAAAGAACAAGCGTGTAGTCAGATGATGCAGATCTCTTAGCTGCTGTGTCAGCAGTTTGCCAAACGCAGATTAAAGGACAAAGGGACTCTCTCCTGACATATGTTTATGTGCTGCAAGAAAGACAAAGACAATCTACTAACCAGGACTAACTGTATACACGTTTCTTGTCATTACCAAATAGATTATTGTCACCCTCTAAGAAATGTAAAACATTTTTCTTTAACTGAACAAAGTCTGTATACACTGAATGAACTCCTTTTGAAATAAAAAAGTAATAGATTTTCATGGCATGTCTTCTAGACCTTATTTCAATTATTTCTTTTTTAAATATCCTACTCTCTGGTGTCGAGGTGCTGAGCTCTTACTTATCCCTCATTAAATTCGAGAAGATAGTAAAGAGAATATGTTTGCTTTGTGGCAGGGATGGAAAGAACATGCACAATGCATAGATTTAACTGGTAAAAGAATCAGATCTTTGTCTTCCTCATTCCAACGAAATATTTTATCATTAAAAAATTAGAAGGATAGCCTTCTCTCACATCAGACATGCCTTCATTACTGTCAAAACCAAGATGCCTGTTCTACTTCACAAATTGAAGGGAAAAAAAAGAAAGAAAAATTGCTAAAGAGAACAGCATGACAGCTACAGAGCAGTTCAGGAAAAGTCAGCTGTCAGGCAAGCCTGAGACAGATTTCTAGGACATCACACTGCTCCTTCCCATCCTGGGAAAATGCAAAAACCACAGTACTCCACAGGGAAGTGCTAATCTATCAACTGGAATAACCTAGGTTTTGAGCTAAGCCGGTCCCTATTTAGGTATTGGTAAAGTATAAACAGTCATGCACTACTTAGTGATGGCAATAGGTTCTGAGAAATGTGTCGTTAAGTGATTTTGTCATGGTGCTAGCTTCATAGAGTGCACTTACACAAATCTAGATGGTAAAGACTACTACACACACCTAAGCTCTATGGTATAGCATGTCGCTCCTATGTTAAAAACCTGTACAGCATGTTACTATACAAAGCAACGAAAGATTAAATCAAGTACAAGATAAAATAATGCTATCAAGAGACCCAGTAAACATGAAATATATGAGGCAGCTGCAAGCATAACATGGTATACTGTTTACAGCAAACATCTTTTTTTATTGAAGAGGAAGAGTGCACTCTAAAATAATAAAAGTATAGTGTAGTAAATACATTAGCTAGTAACATAGTCACTTCTTATCATTATCAAGTATGTGTTATACATAACTGTATATGCTATACCTTTATGTGACTGGCACCACAGTAGGTTTGTTTATACCAGCATCACCACAAACACGTGAGTAATACATTACACTACAATGTTACCATGGCTATGGTGACATTAGGCCATAGGAATGTGTCAGATCCATTATAATCTTTTGGAACCATAGTCCTATATGCTGTTCATCATTGACCAAAACGTCATTACGCAGTACATGACTGTATTTTCTAAAAATCGATAGCTACAGTGAGATGACCTTGAGAATCTGGCTGTCTTTAGATGTAACTCAGCAAAAAAACCAATAGGGTTAACTTTCTTCTCAAACTTCATGAAGAAGTATTGATTATCTAGGTCTGTGTGTTAAGAGAGTCTGAGCTCCATCAAGCTAGCGTGAATAAATAACTTTTTAATCAAGGATGTCTATCCTTAATGGGAGAAGGGAAGTGTGTCATTGTGCCAGGCACTGTTGCTCCTAATGGGAAGGGAACATAATATCCAACTAGCACTCAGATTCCGAATGAACCTCTCAAACTCATCTGTCATAACTGGACTTTTTCATCCTCTCCCCAACCTCACTCTGACTCCCACAGTCCTCCCTACACCAGTTGAAGACAGCCTCATCCTTCCAGCTGTTCAGGCTAAAGACCTTGGAGGTATCTCTACCTTTCACCCCTTGCATCACATTTTTCAGGACATTCAGTTGATTCAACTTTCAAAATAAATTAAGAATCAACTGTTATCACTCTAATAGTAGCCCCTATCATCTCTTCTGGGAAACTTAGAAATAAATACATACAACCTATTTGCAAAATAAAAATCACTGTAAATATTTTAAAAATTTAAGTCATATTCTTTGTTCGTTTGCCTACAGTAGTTTTTGCACTGGGTGTTCCCTTGTCTGGAGTGTTCATCCTTCTATTTCATGTATCTACAAGGTGAACACCCTCTGCTCCTTCAAGTCCTTGTTCAAATTTCACTTTCTCAATAAGATCTACTCTGACTCCATGACAATCCTCCCCAGACCCTGATCCTTTTAATATGATCTAATTTTAAATAGTATTTATATATTAACACATCATGTAATTTAGTTATTCATTTGTTTTTTTGTTTGTTGCTTGTATTCTATCACTAGAATGTATGCTTCACAGGGATGGAGATTTGGGGCTATTGTATTTACTAATGGATCTCAAATGCCTGGAAAGAATGCCTAACATATATTAGGCTTTTAATAGATATGCATTGGATGAATGAATAAATTATGTTCACATATGAGTGTGGAGTACTATATCCAAATGCTATTATGTATATTTTAACTCTGAAAACAGAATGTTGGACACACATACACACATACATCTAGATTTTGTGATAATTATTTTTTTAGTTTCTTCTCCCTACTCAGTTTATAAAACTGTGCTTGAAGAGATGAAACCTCAACAGACCCATGTGAAATTGTCTACATAAGTATTTCAAATAAAAAAAATTGAAGAAAGATATTTAATTAAACCCTTGAATTTCTACTGCTGCCTAAAATGAATAATTCTCCTCTTATAAGTTTATTAAGTAATGAGCATATTTCCTATTTTTCCATAATGCTCTCTCCCAAACTTTTACTTTGGCATGTTTTTAATCCATAGTTATAACAACAGAGTTATTAAACTAAATGAGTGCATTTAACATAATCATCTGAAGTACAGGAAAACTATATTTTCAGCCACTTGGTTCCAGACTGATTTCTTTATACAATTTTATGTTGATGATCAAAATCTCATTTGCTATGAGCTAAAGCTCTTAATCTATTCATCTCCCAGTTCTAAAGAACCTGCCAGCAGACTCTAGTAAAAAGCTACTAAAAAAACAGAGTCTCATTTAAAAGTAGTTGAATTATGTTGTTAGATGATTATGATGTTTTTTAGTATCCATCCTGGAAACTGGCATTTGTAACACCATATTATTCTTGGGAAATGTGCCAAATAGTAATGCGATTCGGCATTACAGGCTGAAGACTTCCAGAAGATCTTTGTAACACACTGGAAAAGTTGTAGCAAGGTTAAACTTCAAGCCCAGGTATCACTGGAAATCAAGGAAAACATTTCAAAGATACTTTCCCAGTGAAACAAGCCAGGTGCAGACGTCTTCGTCTTTAGTAAACGCCCCCTTGTGGCTAGAGCGTGAATGAGCACATGGACCTTGAGTCCTGGTTGATATGCTTGCTTAGGGTTCAGTAGCAATAGTTTCACCTTAGTGAAGGGAAAACTTAATTTACTCAATAGGCAAATTTTAGTCACAACTTTTAACAATAATGTGTGCTCATCCCACAGCTAATTAGAATAGCCTTTATAAGAACAGGGTCTAGATGCAGACTCCACCCACAGTCAAATAAAGTGAGGATAAGAATCACACCTATTTATAGAATACTGTGAGGATTAAATGTGAAACACCTAGCAGTGTTGGATGTATAAGTGCGCATTATCTTCCTCTTAGTTCCCATTTGTAAAAAAGTTCTTTCTCAGAAACCCCCTGGACTAGATCCTCCTCACCAAAAGAACAGAAAATTTCAGATCAATTAAAATTCATTGACAAGCTGGTTTTGGATCAGGAAACAACCGATGTATTTGCTATGGGATAAAATCCACTCAGTTTTTCTGTAAATGAAACCTTATCTGAATCAAGTAAAAGACAAGCAGTGTCTGTAGTAGCGTTAGCTGCTGCTGTCAAAAATTATGCATCATATTATAGGAAGGCAAATTGCTCTTTTATGTCATTTAAATTTATTAGTCACTAATAAAACCATAACTAAATACTCATGCTCATTTAGCAATTTTATTTGTTTATTCTAAGATTATATTAGTTATACTGGTTTCAATACAAGTTAAGTCTGCTGCACTGTTTGATGAACTAATATAAATCAATCTGGACTATAAGCATGATAAAAAATTAAAAGATATCAATGTTGAAATGAGCACCTAGGTACCAGAAGATTAATATCTTTCAACTCCTGATGTATCAAATTATTCACATCTCTATTGGTTTTTAAAATAATTCCTTAAAGCTTTAGACATGCTTGATAACTGAAAATAATATATGTGATAGAATGAAATAATCCACGTGTCTTTCTCACTCTGTGACCCATGATTTTGCTAGGTTCAATTCACCAAACTCTTATGAAGGAATGCTAGGCACTAAGCTCTGTGTTAAAGGGGCACTGGGAACACAGAGATGGGTAACAGAAGGTTCCTGTCTTCAAGGAGATGAGAGAAACATGAAAATAAATTATTTAAATTGCCAGTGGCATCACAACTGAAGAAATATTTACAGGGTGCATAGGCTATTAAATGGTTGTCTGTGAGAGAAGGTTAAGATGCATTTGGGCAGAAGAAAGATGGTTCATGGGAAGCATAAGACAATTTTGAAAAGATAAGGGAAAAAGGGTTTTCTAAGTTAAGAGATTACCATGTGCAAATTAGCATTGGTAGGAAACAGGTACATTAAGAAGTCTTGAATGTTCTGCTTGGCTAGGACATAGCTTGTGGTTTTTGCTGTCATCATACTTTTGGATTTTGACTTAATAATTCTTTTGATTCTCAGTTCTGGCATTTTCTCAGAATATCACTTCATCGGTCCTGTTCTTTTATACCCAAAGGGTCTACATAAAACAGAGTATAAAACTTCTAATATTCACTCCAAACACATGTCACTATTGCACAATATTACCCTAAGTCATTTTCTGAAGCTTTAAATTTGAAGAGTCATTTCTTCTCCCTGAGAAGTACCATGAGATTTTGATTTTTAAATAAGCTTTTTTTCCCTCTCTCCCAGTCTGCATCTACATTGAATTTTTCACACTGAATACTGAATGAATCAAGAGGTCATGGGCAAAGGAATAGGGTATTCTGGATGGGGAAAGCAGTTTGCATGATGCTCTTTTCTCAATATGTTAATCTTCTTATCTTTAGGGCAACTTCAATAGGACTGAACTCCTCTTTTATAGAAAGAGAAGGAAGAAGAAAGGATGGGGGGCGATTGAGAGAGGAAGGAGAGTAGAATAAGCTTAGATGAAGAAGTTTGGGGACCACAAAGACAAAGAGCTATTTTACAAGGAAACTTGAAATATGGGAACAAAAGCATTAATGCTTCAGATACCCTAAATGACAAAAGGAGAATTGTACCCACTGATCCTCAGAACATGGTTTGACCCTGGTAATATTGAATACTAGAATAAATTAGTATAATTTTGTAACCCCCAAGTTTCCTGACATTGGAAGCACAAGGAGTTAATACCCCAAGAATAAAGATCAACAACTTCAAAGATGTCAGAAGCTGCAATAATAGGAATGATTAAAAAAAAAAAATGTTGAAATGACTCACGGGCAACAGGAAAAAAAAATTGGTCGGAAGCAATGAAGCTATCTTTCAGTAGGTAAATGGCTAAATAAATTGTGGTATTTACATCCAGACATTGGAATATTATTCAGCACTAAAAAGAAATGAGCCGTCAAGCCATGCAATACCATGGAAAAATCTTAACTGAATATTACGAAAGGAAAGAAAAACAATCAAAAAAGGCTCAAACTGTGTGATTCCAGCTGTATGACATTCTGGAAAAGGTAAAACTACAGAGACAAAAAGATCACTGGTTGTGGGAGGTTGGGAAGACATGAATAAGCAGAGCACAGAGGATATAGGGCAGCGAAAATACTCTATGATATTATAATGATATATGTATGTCATGTATATTTGTCCAAACCCACAGAACATGCAACATCAAGAGTGAATGCTAAGGCAAACTATGGATGCTGGATAGTTATAACACTTCAGTGTAAGTTCATCCTTGGTAAGAAATGTGCCACTCTGGTGAGTGATATTGGTCATGGGAGAAGTTGTGCATGTATGGAGGCAGGGGCATATGGTAAGTCTCTGTACTTCACTATTAATTTTGTGGTAAACCTAAAATTACTCTAAAAATATTTTTTAAAAATAGGTTGGAGTTAAAAAGTATAAGAGACTAGTTTACAAAAACATGTGAGATACCCCCTGAGATTTTCAAAAATAAATGAGAAAAAATCCAGAGAGAAGGCTGGCTGTATTAGACATGTAGAGGAAAAATTGATAAAATTCAAATTGTGAATATAATATCATTTATACCCATAAAAGGCGACAAGAAAAATGAAAATAATAATTAAAATACATTCTACAGATATTATTTGTCAGAACCACAAGGAATTTAGATACATTTGATCTTGAGAAGAGTTCTTGAGGTGGGTATTATCCTGCCTATTATTTCAATGAAAAGAATGAGACGCAGACACATTAAGAACTTTAAGATAATAAATAGTAGAGCTAAACTGGAATGTAGATTATCTTACCTCAAAGCTCCTACTTCTTAAAAGAAGATATAGAGATTCAGATGTTAGTTTACACTTTAAAGTGGAGTCGAAAGAAATGAGACCATCAGTTCCCAAAACCTTAGCAAAGGGAACACTCTCAATTCTTTCTAATGCCCCAAATTAAGTCTGCCAGATTTATTAAATAAAAATACAGATGCCCAAATAAATTTTAATTTTATATAGGAATGAATATTTTAGTATAAATATTTCAAGTACCAAATGTTTTTTTATCCCCTTTGTTCCCCTCTACCCAATACCCCCCCTAACCCCAGCAATTTCATCCCCCTTAGTTCATGTCCATGGTTAGTGCATATAAGTTATTTGGCTTCACCGTTTCCTATATTATTTTTAACTTTCCCCTGTCTATTTTGTAGCAACCAATTATGCTTCTTAATACCTGCACCATTTCCACATTTCTCCCCCTTCCCCCTCTCAGCTGATAACCCTCTAAATGATCCCTATACCTATGATTCTGTTTCTATTCTGGTTTGCTTAGTTGGATTTTGTTTTTATTTTTTAGATTCAGTTGTTGATAGTTGTGAGTTTGTTGTCATTTTAGTGTTCATAGTTTTGATCTTTTTCTTAAATAAGTCCCTTTAACATTTTATACAATAATGGCTTGGTGATAATGAACTTTTCTTTAGCTTTTTATCTTTTCTGGGAAGCACTTCATCTGCCCTTTCATTCTAAATGATAGCTTTGCTGGATAGAGTAATCTTGGTTACAGGTCCTTGCTTTTCATCACATTGAATACTTCTTGCCAGTCCCTTCTTGCCTGCAAAATTTCTTTAGATAAATCAGCTGAGGGTCTTATAGGCACCACTTTGTAGGTAACTCTCTGTGTTTCTCTTGCTGCTTTTAAGATTCTCTCTTTATCTTTCACTTTTGGCATTTTAATGATGGTATATCTTGGTGTGGTCCTCTTTGAGTCTAGCTTGTTTGGGACTCTTTGTGTTTCCTGGACTTGCATGTTTATTTTCTTCACCAAATTTGGGAAGTTTTTCTTCGTTATTTTTTTCACATAAGCTTTCAATTTCTTGCTCTTCCTCTTCTTCTGGCACCCCTATGATTTGGATGTTGACACGTTTAAAGTTGTCCCAGGATTTCTTAAGCCTCTCCTCATTTTTTCAGTTCTTATTTCCTCATTCTGTACTGCTTGACTGTTTTTTCTTCCTTATGTTGCAAATCATTGATTTGAATCCCAGTTTTCTTCCCTTCACCATTGGTTTTGTGTGGATTTTTTCCTTGTTTCACTTAACATAGCCTTCACTTCTTCCCTTATGTGTTTGCTGTACTCAAGCCTATCTGTCAAGCCTATGAGCATCTTAATCACCAGTGTTTTGAATTCTATATCTGTTAGTTTGGCTTTCTCTTTATCACTTAGTTCTCCCACTGGAATGTTGATCTATTCCCCCTTTTGGGCCATACTTCTCTGTCTTCTCATCTTGATAGGCCCCTGTGTTTGTTTGCCTCTGTGTCTTAGGTAGAGCTGTCACTTCTATACATGTACCAAATACTTTATACTAAACATGTATTTGTTGTTTATCTTAAAGGCAAATTTAACTGGGTGTGCTTTATTTTATCTGACCAACCATATTCAATACACTAAATTGTGGTATTCCCAGTATTTATATATATTAAACACCTTACATATGAAGAAAAGTCAGAGTCAATAGTCCCATGCGTATGACTATTTCCTCAAAGCATTAGATACTAGCTATGTGCTCTAAGCTGTTTTCACTGAGACAGCTCACAAATATGTTCAGAATTTTCTCTGAATTGTTGAAAAGATCTACAAAGCAGAACACATACTGAAAAGCCTTTAGAGAAGCTTCCGTTATCCTGTGTGCTCATTCTAAGCTATTCTGAGAATTCTCTAGCATGTGATTCACTCTGAAAACAGAAACAAGAGAAATAATTGGTGTTTACTGAGACCAGTGTTTGTCAATTCATACCCAACTACCATCATTATTTTAGCCCACACTGAACTCAGCTCCTTCTTAACAGCCTAGACAAAAGATGAAATCATGCATCTAATAGGAGCTACAGCAATAGGGAAACTTTATGCTTTTGGAATGTTAAATTAATAATTCTGACATGTAATTAAGAAACTGGAGTTCACCCTGGCCAGTGGGGCTCAGTTGGTTGGAGCATTGTCCCATACACATACATGAAAAGATTGGAGGTTTGATTCTCCATGAGGGCACATATCTAGGTTCCAGGTTCAATCGTAGTTCAGGGCATATATGGGAGACAAGCTATTGATGTTTCTCTCTCCCACTGATGTTTATCTCTCTCTCCTTCTGTGTCTCTCTGTCTTTGTCTCTCAATAAACATATTTCTTAAAAAAGAAAAAGAGAAACTGGGGTTCACACTGACTCCCTAAAATGTAAGAATTTTTTATGCACTTAAAATCCTAATTTAGATATGATGCAGTCAGCCTCTTTATTTTTATTTTCCTGGAGTGTTCAAATCTGAATGCACTTAAATAATTGAATCATTCTAGAATCTATAACAGCTGCCATGAATGTGAATTCCCTGGGAGGGTGACTACATAAGTCAGCTACATTCCTGACTTGTTCCTCCCCTTGAATTTGCATTAGGATCATGTCTCAGTTCTTTGCCTTCTTTATAAAGAGTAGAGCATGGGTGTTAAGAGTCCAAGTGTTGGGGCTATTGTCCGGTGTTAAATCTTGACTGTGTCATGACATGTATGTCTGACCAAAGCAAATCATTTTGGTTCTACTTCACTAGAATTATTGGGAAGATTAAGAGAGGACTTAGAAGAGTACTAGGCACATGGTAACTCTCAATACATGATATTTACTTTATTTCATTGGCAAAAAATAGTCCTATTACATATAACATTATAAAAATACAAGTGCCAATTATTGACCTAGTGACTGTAGCAGCATATGAAACAACTGTGAATCTTGTTTCCTTAATAGTAAGATGAAGAAATTTGAGAAACAATCCTTAAATAGTATATGTAAGATAATGTATGATCCTTAATTAAAATTCTTATTAATCATTGAATGGCACTTTTGGAAGATGTTTTAGACGGTAAAGAGCAAATACAGATCAGCAGTCGCTTTGGGAAATTAGGAAAAGGTACTGAAGCTAAATTCTCCCACCCACTGAATATATTTTTGTTCTAGTTCTCCAAGATCTAATTATTTTCCATATATTATCATCTGTGAGAACCCAAACGGATGTACAAGAGATTATCTAGTAAAAATCCCTGAACTTGTAAGAAGAGAAAACAAAGGCTCCAAGAAGCATAGTGCTTTGCTCACATTCTTTCAGCAAGCTGGAGACTGTAATAGATACCATCCATATGGCCTCCAAAGATCCCTACTTCCCTTACATATGATCCTCCTGTTCTGTGGGCTCAACTTGGTGACTTGCTTCTAATGAATCTCTTTTTCCCTCCTTCCCTCCCTCCCTTCCTCCTTTCATTCCTCCCTCCTTTCTTCTCTCACCGTCCACCTCTTCATTCCCTCCATTGGAAGCCAGCTTCTAAGTCATGAGCAGCCAAATGGATAGACTTAGTCAGCAAGGAAGTGGAATCTCCTGCCAACAACCATGTGAGTGAGTCTAAAGGTGGAACTTCCAAGCCAGTCAAGACTTCATATGAACGGTGCCCCAAGCATCAGCTTGACTTCAGCCTCATGAGAGACTCTGTGTCAGAGCCGTCCAACTAAGCTGCTTCTAGATTCCTGGCTCCAGGAACTGTGAAATAATACTTTTTGTTCTTTTGAGCTGCTAATATTTGGGTAAATTTGTTATGCATCAAATTACATAAATTACACAGAGACAGAGTTGTTACCAAAGCATAATATTTTTGCTGAGCAGATAGCAATTTTTCTAAGTAAAAAATGTAATAACCATTGTTTGTTCCTAAGTTTTTACAACAGTCCTGAGCAATAATATAAAGTTGAAATTATTACTTTAAACAATTCAACTACTAATTCAAATCAGTTCTAAGTAGGAATTATTATTTCAAATGGGTTTATTATTCAGTTGTAAGGAATAGAAAGCACTTATAACTCTTATTTACCAACAATCCTTGGCCACAATTAGTATTTCTGGCCATTTACTCAGGCTCAATCTAATTAGGGCTGACCTCAAATGCATCTTTCCTCTTTAGGGTGGATAAACATGTCTTACAGATGCAGCAGGTGATGACAATTCTTGCAAACACAGTATACACAGGTGGTTTAGATTCTTTATACTGTGACAACAAAGCTCAGATCTGAGGGCTTAAAATAGATTATATTTTACAGACACAAAACTATTTACACAGCAATCTTTTGAGGGAGATCATTATTTTAATCCTGGCTTTACAGTGTGAGGAAATATGAGCATATTAAATAGTCAATCCCAAGTTATTAAAATATATAATACTTAGGCAAGCATAAAAATGAAGGTAAAGATAAATTTATGCTGAGTCCAAGTGGCATTATGTCAAATTTGTGAGCAGATGGGGGAAAACATCCCAAAGTAGATTTGTATGAGGTCTGAGAGACTTTAAGCCATAGTTAAAGCTAGCCATGACTTCCCAGATGGAACACAAAATAATTTGGAAATAATGATCTAACTTCTGGTAGAGAAAGTTTCCTGTAGGAATAGGAATCAAAGTCAAAGAAGTCAGATGCAGTACAAGTGCCATGGTTGTCAAGGGAAGGGAGCACTGTGACTACAGCATGGATTCTGCATTCACATTGTCGTCCTAGCATCCTCAGCTTGGATTTACTTTTGGATCCCATGGATAACAGAAGAGCTAAATAAAACATAAAACTGCTGTTTCACTAAAAACTCTGTCAAATATTGATAGTGCTGTCTCGGGATTCATTTAGTACAGTACGGTAGTAAGGACAGAGAACTTTTCAAAGAGTATTATTTATTTCTTTTGTCTCAAAAACTAACCTGCAGATAGTGACACTAAAAAGATTCAGTGTTTTGCATCTGCATCTAGTAGGGGTTCAGTGGCACCCAGGGCAGAGCACAGTATATGTCTACACCACCAGTGTACCTACTAGGGATACCCTCTGCAGTACTGCAGTGCCCAGGGTGCAGGGTGACCCCAGCCAAAGGGGACTATTTTGTGAGCAAACATAAAGGTACCTCTGGAGATCACAGGAACCGTTTGTAAATGAAGCCTTTGCAAAGGGGAGTGAAGGGCTATAGAACTCAGAATTATACTTGCCATAAATGTAGAAGTGTTCTCAGACTGATTAGACCTCAGAAGAACCAGGTTTCATGAACAAATATAAATTTAAGACAAAGCTGAGGGAGAAAGAAAAAAGATATTTTCTCGGAATGGGTTGGATAGACATAGCTAACAGGTGCAAGCATTGCAACTACAAAGGCACAAATCCGAGTAACTTTATATAACAATCTAATATGCAGTATACATCTAGTATAGAGAGATGTTGCATTGTTTTAGTTTTCTATTGCTGCTCTAAAAATATCACTACAAACTGAAATTGCTTAAAGCAACAAAAGTAAATTATACAATAGTTCTGGATGTCAGATGTACAAAATCAGTTTTTCTAGGATAAACATAAGGGTGTTGGAAGGTCTGAATCCTTGTTGAAGCCCTAGGGCAGAATCTATTCCATTGACTTTTCAGCTTCTAGAATTTACCTACATTTCTTGGCTTATGGTCCCTTCCTCTATCTTCAAAGCCAACAGAGTAGCATATTCTCTGTGACCTCTGATTCCATGTTTAATTACATCTTCCCTCTCTAATTATGATCCTCTTGCCTCTTTATGAGGACCCTTGTGATTAAGTTGGCTATATGGATCATCTGGGATAATCTTTCCACCTCAAAATTCTTAATTACATATGCAAAGTTCATTCAATGCTGTAGATTAACCTATTCACATGTTCTGGGGATTAGGGCATGAACATATATGGGGATTCATTATTCAGCCTATCACATGAATGTATAAGAGCCATAAATTTATGCTTCAAAGCAAATTCCATCTTCTATCATTTTTTCCTTTTTCCCACAGTGAATTTTTCTTCATGTCTTCTGCTTTGCTTTATATACTTGAATTCTTTATAGGAATTTGACTAAGTTCCAAGTTGCTATATATGGATTTATCTTACAGAAAAAAATGATATTTTAAACTGGCTCCTTGGGAGAGTATTCAGCAGAATTCATTTAATAAGAAACAATTAAAATTTATGTTTTGTTTCTTATGTAGTAGGATAAATATAAATGAATAATATAGATAAATATAAGTTGGGTTATACAAAGCACCATGCGCAACTAGAAAAAAAGCAAATGCTGCCAATGGGATGCATACAGTTCTAATAACTTCGAAGTTACCAGTTAGGAAGAAAAATAAAGTACTTTAAGGCCAGTATAACGGAAAACCACCAAGAAGATCTTGGCCTATACAGGGCTACTTTAATTGCATAATAGGCAATTTTTGATCATCTTTGCATGTCAGACAACGTGCTCAGTATTAGAGACACACAATGTAAATGTTAGGAATTCTCCATCTCCTAGAGCCATCTCTGGCTCAAACAGCAAGGAGAACATTAGAGAGCAGGAAGAAAATGATGAACATAAGTGTAATAATAACACACACACTTACATGGTACTCTCTGTGTGCCAGGTGCTATTCTAAGTGCATTCCATGTGTTAGTTTATTTAATAGAAAAGACACAATAGTGAGGTTATTTATGAGTTTAATTCTCTGAAGTTACCTATTTGGACATCTTGCAGATCATATCACACAGACTGTCTTATGCCTCAGATTTCTACCTCACAACTTCATATCCTGGAATTTTCCAGGTCTTTGAATATAAGTGTTAACAATTTTAATAATAGACATGATTCCTAAACATCCTAGGTTACTTAGAATACACTCATTCTCATCCCTATGTATAAGCAGTTCCATCAAATCCACAAAAAGGATAATCCTTAGATAACAAATTAAAGAACCACTACTGTTTCAAAAAAAATAAGCATTATTTTTCCTCAATGGTAGTTCTAAAAAAGTATTCCTTTTATTTTACCAAAAATTCCTTAAAATTTTCTACCTTAAAAGTTAGTTTTAGTGATTTACGATCTGTTCAAAAATGGCTCTGGGATTTACCCTTAACTCTTTCACTATCTAGCTATTGTGCTTTTGGATGTAAAATCTCTCTGGCTATGAGTTTCTTCATTGGAAATATCAGTGTTTATACAAAAGCTCTCCTCCAGCTTTAGTTCAGTCATTAGGCTATTTTTTGCTATTGGATATATAAAGCTTTGGGGAGAATTTCAAATTAAAACCTCCTTTTAAATACTATATCTGATTTTATTGTTAGCTCTGATTTTTCTAAGGGTATATTTGTTTTCACTGGTATAGAACAAAAGATATTATTTCTTAATTATGAAATGCCAGGAGAATCATCTATATCAACTCAATGAGTACACAAGATGAGCCAACATTTCAAATGTCATAATTGTTAGCTCTTGCAGTGTGGTTTCCCTGTACCACTGCTTCCTGAACATAATAACATTATCATCATTAATTGTAATTATACCTAATCTGCCAGCCAGTGATTATATTTCTTCTTCATTACTGATTTCTTTTTATTTTTTTTCCATCACCATTTATCCCCCTTATACCTTGACTATATTCCTTATAACTTTTTATGTTTTATATTTTTTCTGTTTTAATGAACCTCCCCATCTGTGGTGTGTTTAAAACTTATGATAGTCTTCAGTTTGCAAAAGCCCTCCTTTCAAGGAGACACGTATATGTATAAGACTTAGGAAAAAAAAAAACTCACTCTAGCACTTCAACTGCCATTCAAACCAACCACACCTTTAAGTGTTTTTATCTCTCTCATTTCAATAGAGCCATGTAAAAGAACTACCATCTTCAATAATCTGGTCATGCTTCTTGAGCTCTTTTCAAAGGACCACATTCTAATATGCTAACACTAAGGTAACTACATAACATTACTGTGGATGAAAACCTGGCCAATTACACATTTTCACAGCATGACTATTAACTTTCAAGTAATTTCTCAATTCTTGCATAATATGAGCTATTAATGTAGCTTATCATGTAGTGTGCCTGTATTGAATTTCCATCTGAGGGGTTATTTAATAATGGCATTAAAATAAAAATTGAAGTCTGTGGACCCTGAGCAATATCACTGCTTTTACATGCTCTGCAGTCGGTAATAGGCTATTAGATAAGAGATAGTAATGTATTCTGGAAGAGCAGGCCCATTGACAATGAATAAAGGGCACGATTTTATTCTTGCTTCACAAAAAATAATGACTATATCTTTCTTAAAAGAATTACAGCTTTTGGAGATCCAATATGGTGGCAGAATAGGTGGAAACTAACTCACCCACTCCCAGGACCAAACTAGAATTACACTTAAAATGCTGAGCAATAAACCTGAATAACCAACTAAAGACTAGCTGAAGAGAAGTCTTATAGCCAAGGATTTGTAGAAGAAATCATATCAAGCCTGATATGAAGGGTGGAGACACAAAAAGCGCTGGTACTGCTCCCATGGGCAGCAGCTGAGGTTCTGGAGGGATAGCTTAGCTGCACAGGGTTCCCCCTGAGAGGGGTCTAAACCCATAGCCAGGCTCCCCAGGCCAGAGCCAGGAAGAGGTGCACAGATAACATTTGTCTGTGAAAATTGGTAGGGATTCTGTCCACCAGGGAGAGATGGGGTCTGTTGCAGTTGCAGACCCCTCTTAAAGGGCCAACACATGAAATCTTGTTTGCAGCTACTCACCCTGGGTTCTGACAGAGGGAGGCAAGAATAGAATACAGTCATGTGAGGACAAACTAAGGTTTGTGGCTCCAGGGAGAGAGTTTAAGCAACAGCTTCCAGGGTTTCTGTGCTGAGTCCTCCTCCCACACCTTAGACACCATCTTCCCTGAGTGCTATACTCTCTTCCATATGTCAGCAGCCTGGAGAAAAGCAATAGCCTTACCTTCTGGACTCCCTGTCACATGGCCCCACAGAGATTGAACCCCACTGAATAAATAGTTCCCTGGGCTTGGGTGTAGAAATATGGACACACTCAGGGGGTGTCAGTGACTGAGTGGTGTGGTTTTGGGGTGGGGACTATTACCCCCACATTCCACTGAATCAGACCCATGCCTCTCCCTCACAGGAGACCCACTAGCCCCATTCTCAGCTCCCAGTAGCCCCACCCTCCTGACTTCTGGTGGCATCACCCTGGAAAGGTCTGAGCTAATCTGGAACAGACTGAACAGTGTGGTTCTGGGGTGGGGATACTCACCCCACTTCTCCCCCCAAACATGATAAACACCTTGTACTCATTGGAGATCCAGTAGCTCCATCTTGCTGATTCCTAGTGGACCAACCCTACTGAGATTAAACTCCTGGCAGAATCTGACAGAATGAGTCATACGGCTCTAAGATGAAGTCCATTTTTCCCTCTCATGTAGGACCAGTGCAATGCCCTACCTTTACATGGCCAAATGTTGGTCTGTTGGAGCCTGATAAACTCTGCTGGCCTCACCCTGATTACTTCCTGAGACCTTGCCCTACCAAAAAGGTGTGAAAGAACCCAGTGAGTGGTAGCTAGTCTTGGTATACCTTGGGACATTTGTTGAGTGGCCTCAAACCCAGCAATGGCACTGAGTTTGAGTCAGTATCATTCTGGTGAATAAAACGTGCCCCTACCTGGTGATTCATAAAGAACCCACCTCATGCAAATTGAGTATCATTAGAGGCTCTTTCAGTGACTGAGCCTAACAGGTTGCCAGAAGCAGAGGTAAGTGAAGGCAGGTCTTGGGGTTTCTTAAGACTTTAGCAGACCAGTCCCTGGCCCTGTGCTTGTAAAAGCCAGCATTGGTGCACAGCTTTGTCCTTTGCACACATAGCCAGGCACAACAGAGGAGAAGAAGCCACAAACAATGGATTGCTTTGTAACACCAAACAGATTGTCCAGGGAGAATCACAAGTAACATCTGACACTGGTCTGCACCAGAGTCTCTCTCAAGAGGCCCCAGAACAAACACACACAGTGGCCATCTTCATACAAATCAGAGCAGGATCCAATTAGTTTCAGAAGCACCATGTTCAAAGGGCTATTTCAGCAGGCCCCAGACCATGCTGAGACAAATTTCACTTCATGTAGTAAGTACCTGCACAGCAATTCACACATGGTGATCAGGATTGATCCTCACAGTAAGCCAGCTTGAGGATCAACCCCACACACAACTGGGCCAATAACAATTAAGATTCAATTACAACAGGAGGGTTCACATAACCCACACATAAGAATATTCTTGAGCAACCAGCTTCAGTTATCCAGGAGACTGTACCACTGGGTCTCACAGGACACCTACTACATAAAGCCATCCTACCAAGACTAGGAGTCATAGCAGATTTACCTAATAAATAGAAACAAATGCAAAGAGGCAACCAAAATGGAAGAAAAAGAAATATGCCTCAAATGAAAAAACAGGAAAAATCTCCAGAAAAAGAGCTAAATGAAATGGAAGAAATCAACTTATTAGATATAGAGTTCTGAAACATGGTTATAAAGATGCTCAAGGAACTTAGTGAGAACTACAACAGCATGGAAATAAGGAACACATAGAAACCATTAAAAAAGAGCCAGCCAGAAATGAATAATAAAATATCTGAAATGAACACTGATTGGTGTGGCTCAGTTGGTTAGGCATAGTCCCACAAAGTGAAAGGCCTCCAATTTGATTCCTGGTCAGGGTCCATGCCTGGGTTGCAGTTCCATCCCCAGATGAATTGCTTATAAGAGGTAATTAATCAATATTTCTCTCTCGCATTAATATTTCTCCCATCTCCCTCTCCTTCTCTTTTACACTCTCTAAATATAAAGTATTTAAAAATATCTTAAATGAAGAATACATTAGAAGAAATTAGATGAAAGAGAGAATTGAATAAGAAGTTTGGAATACAAAGTAAAAACACAACAACATCTACTCAGAGAAGCAAAACTACTGCTGCTACTACTACTAATAATAATAGTGAAGATACTTTAATGGACTTTTGAGACAACATGAAGCATAATAACATGCACATAATAGAGGAACAAGAATACAAAGAGAGGACAAGAGATCAAGAACCTGTTTGAAAAAATAATGACTGAAAACGTTCCTAACCTGATGAAAGAAAAAGACACACAGAAATCACAGAGTCCCAAACAAGACAAATCTGAACAGACCTATACCAAGACACATCATCAAGATGCCAAGGGTTAAAAACAAAGACAGAAACTTAAAAGCAGCAAGAGAAAGATAGTTACCTACAAGGAATCTAACATAAAACTGTCAGCTGATTTCTCAACAGAAACATTTCAGGACAGAAAGAATTAGTATAAAATATTCAAAGTGATGAAAAACAAGGATGTACAACCAAGGCTACCATTTAAATTTAAAGAAGAAATAAAGAGCTTACCAGACCAGAAAAAAATCTGAAGGGGTTGATTATTACTAAAACAGTATTACAAAAAGTGCCAGAAGGTCTTCGAAAAAGAAGAAATGCAAGGATGAGGAGGAGGAGGAAGAGAAAGAAGAAGAAGAAGAAGAAGAAGAAGAAGAAGAAGAAGAAGAAGGAGAAGGAGAAGGAGAAGGAGAAGGAGAAGGAGAAGGAGAAGGAGAAGGAGAAGGAGAAGGAGAAAAAGAAGAAGGAGAAAAGAAAAGGAAAATTACCAAAAGTACAGAGTTTAAATATGACAATAGATAGTCATCTATCAATAATTATTTTAAATATAAATTATTTAAATGTTTCAATCAAAAAACAGGGTAGCTGAATCCATAAGAAAACAAGATATATATATATAAGAGATCCATCTGAGAACAAAAGATGAACAGACTAAATGTAAAGGGATGAAGAAAGATATTTCATGCAAATAGAAATAAAAAAAAAACTGGGATAGCAATACTTATATTTGCCAAAATAGCCTTAAAAAGGCTATAGTAGGAGACAAAATGGGACACAACATTATAATAAAGGGAGTAATCCAATGAGAAGACATAACCCTTGTAAACATTTATACACACAAAATAAGAGCACCTAAATATTTAAAACCTATTTAGGTGGACATAAAAAGAGAAACTGATAGTAATACGGTCAGAGAGTGGGATTTTAACATCTAATTAACTTCAACTGATAAATCTTCCAGACAGAAAATAAACAAGAAAATGATGGCCTTAAATGACAAACCAAACAAATAAATTTGTTTGATATCTTCACAGAATTTCACTCCAAAGAAGCAGAACATACATTTTCTTAAAGCGCACAAGATACATTTTTCTAGTAGAGACCACATGCTAGGACACAATATAAGTCTCAATACATTTAAGTAGATTGAAATCTATCAAGTATCTTCTCTGTCCATAATGATGTGAAACTATAAATCAATTACAAGATAAAAACTGAAAACACACAAAGACATGGAAGCTAAATAGCATGTTATTAAACAATGATGGGTTAACAATAAAATCAAGGAATGAATCAAAAGATATCTTGAAATAAACAAAATGAGAATGTAATAACCCCAAATCTCTGGAACACAGGGAAAGCAGACCAAAGAGGGAAATTCGTAGCATTACAGGCGTATCTCAATAAAGAAGAAAAAGCTCAAATACACAATCTAACTTTACACTTAAATAAACTTGAAAAAGAACAACAAACAAACCCCAAAGTGAGTAGAAGGAAGTAAATAATAAAGATAAGAGCAGAAATGAAAGAAATAGAGTCTAAAAGTGATACAAAAGACAAATGAAACTAAGAACAGTTTTTTTTAAATAGATACACAGGATTGACAAACCTTTAACCAGACTCATCAAGAAAAAACAAGAGAGGATCCAAATAAAATCAGAAATGAAAGTGGAGAAATAACAACTGACACCAAAAAATGCAAAGGACTGTAAGAAAATATTACAAATGAGTATATGACAATAAAATGGACAACCTGGACAAAATGGATAAATTCCTAGAAATAGACAATCTTCCAGACTGAACCAGTAAGAATCAGAGAATCTGAATAAACATATTACACCTAATGAAACTGAGGCTGTAATCAAAAAATGTGCAACAGTCCTGGCCTGGTGGCTCATTAGATTGAAGTGTGATCCTACCCACCAAATAGTCAGGGGTCTGATCCCCAGTCAGAACACATACCTTGATGGTGGGTTTGATTGCCCACTGTAGCATTGTACAGGAGGAAACTGATTGATGATTTTTCCTCACATCATTTCTCTCTCTCTCTCTCTCTCTCTCTCTCTCTCTCTCTCTCTCTCTCTCTCTCTCTCTCTGCCTCCATCCTCTCTCATTCTAAAATCAATAAGCATGTCCTTGTGTGAGAATTTAAAATGAACAAACAAAAACTCCAAACAAACAAAAGCCCTGGACTGGATGGGTTCATGGTGAATTTTACCAAATATTCAAAGGAAACCAACACAAATCCTTCCAAATTATTCCAAAAATTTCAAGAGGAAAGAAGATGCTTAAGATCATTTTATAAGGAAAGCATTATTCTAATTCCAAAAGCAGATAAAGACACTACAAAAAAAATTATAAGCCAATATCCCTGATGAACACAGATTCTAAAATCCTTCACCAAATATTAGCAAACTGGATCCAACAATATATTTAAAAGATCATATACTATGATCAAGTGGGCTTATTCTGGGGATGAAAGGTTGGTACAATATCTGCAAATCAATAAATGTGATACACCCACATAAGTAAAATGAAAGACAAAAACCACGTGGTTATATCTAAAACATATTAAAAGCATTTGTTGAATAACAGTACCCATTTATGATAAAAAAAAAAACACTCAGCAATGTGGAAATTGAGGAAAGATACCTCAATGCAATAAAAGCTATATATGACCAACACAGCCAACATCATACTCAATGTGCAAAATAACTAAAAGCTTTTCTTTTAAGAATAAGAACAAGAAAAGGCTGTCTGCTTTCATCACCCTTATTCAACATATTAATGATAATCCTAGCTATAGCAGTTAATCTAAAGAAGAAATAAAAAGTATCTAAATTAGAAAGGAAGAAGTGAAACTGTCATTGTTTTCACATGGCATGATAATATATATAGAATATCCTAAAAATTTAACCAAAAAACTACTGGAACTGTTAATTCAGTGAAGTAGCAGTATACAAAATAAATATTCAGAAGTCAGTTGCATTTTTAAAGTATATTTTATTGATTATGTTATTACAGTAGTTCCAATTTTTTCCCCTTTGCTCCGCTCTGCCCAGTAACCGCCTTCCCTCCAGCAATCCCATCCCCCTTAGTTCATGTCCATGGGTCATGCATATAAGTTATTTGGCTTCACCCTTTGCTATATTATTCTTAATATCCCCCTGTCTATTTTTGTACCAACAGATTATGCTTCTTAGTCCCTGCACCATTTCCCCACTTCTCCCCCTCCCCCATCCCAGCTGATAAGCCTCCAAATGATCCCCAGACCTATGATTCTGTTCCTATTCTGGTTTGCTTAGCTAAATTTTGTTTTTATTTTTTTAGATTCAGTTGTTGATAGTTGTGAGTTTGTTGTCATTTTAGTATTCATAATTTTGATCTTCTTTTTCTTAAGTAAGTCCCTTTGACATTTCATATAGTAATGGCTTGGTGATGATGAACTCCTTTAGCTTCACCTTGTCTAGGAAGCACCTCATCTGCCCTTGCATTCCAAATAATAGCTTTGCTAGATAGAGTAATCCTGGTTGCATGTTTCCTTTCATCACATTGAATACTTCTTACCAGTCCCTTTCTGCCTGCAAAGTGTTCTCTGAGAAATCAGCTGATAGTCCTACAGGCACCCCCCAGTAGGCAACTCTCCACCTCTCTCTTGCTGCCCCCAGAATTCTCTCTTTACCTTTCACCTTTGACATATCAGTCATGATGCATCCTGGTGTGGTTCCCTCTGAGTCCAGCTCACCCGGGATTCTCCGTGCTTCCTTGACCTGTATGTCCATTTCCTTCTCAAAATTTGGGAACTTTTCCTCATTTTTTTCAATTCTTGTTTCCTCATTCTGTACTGCTTGACTGTTTTTTCCTTCCTTATGTTCCAAATCATTGATTTGAATCCCAGTTTCCTTCCCTTCATCATTGGTTTTGTGTGGATTTTCCTTCATTTCACTTAGCCTAGTCTTCACTTCTCTTATGCATTTGCCATACTCAAGCATATCTGTCAAGCCTGTGAGCATCTTTAACACCAGTGTTTTGAATTCTGCATCTGTTAGGTTGTCTATCTCCTCATCTGTGAGGCTGGTTATCTCCTCATCTCTTAGTTTTCCTACTGGAACCTTTATCCATTCAGTTCCCTCTTTGGGGCCACAATTCTCTGTCTCCTCATTCTGACAAACTCCTGTCTTTGTTTGCCTCCACATCCCAGATAGAGCTGTCACTCCTGTTATGTTATAAGGGGTGGAGCCTTAGGGGTTCATCAGTACAGAGTGACCTGTTTCACCACGTTGTCGCGCTGTATGTGGGGGAGGGGTCTGAGAGGGAACAATGCTGCCTGCCCAGCACTCGCCCCTTTTCCAGGCGCCTCTCCCACTTCTGCACCAGACTGGTGCCCCTCTAGTTGCTGCCTTGGCTGTTGTTCCCAGAGTGGGTGGGTCTGCGGACGTTCTAGGACCATGAAGGCCCTTTAAACAAGTGGACTCTGCTGAGACTGATCATTTCTGCCTCCACCCCAAACCCAATTGGTTTATACTGTCAGAAGCAATGAGACTTGATTTTCCCTGGTGCTGGGAACGTGATCTGCGAGGTCCGGTGAGGAGCTGGGAATGCTCCCCAAGTGTCCATCCTGACTTTTAGAAATGTGTGACTGCACTTTCTGCTGGCTTGCCGCTGCCGCTGCTGCCACCATCACCACACTGCGTCCTCTCCTCCCTGGCTTGGCCCCTCCTGGATGAGTGTTCCTTCTTTATATCTTTGTTTGCTGGACTTCCGTGCAGTCTGATTTTTCTGGAACTTCTGGTTGTTTCTAGTTTTGAGGTAGATGTATTCTTTCTTAGTTGTGGAGAGAGATGATGCAGTGTCTGTCTATGCTTCCATCTTGGCCAGAAGTCCGCTTTAGACTCTCTCAGTGCACTTTTTACTCCAATAATAAACTATTAGAAAGTGAAACTAAGAAAGTAATCCTATTTAAAATTGTATTAAAAATACCTAGGAATAAATTTAATCAAAGATATAAAAGACTTGTACTCAGAAAATTATAAGACACTGAAGAAAGAAATCCATGACAATAGAAATGAGTGGAAGCATATTTGTGTTCATGGAAAGGAAGAATCAACATCAATAAAATTTCTATTTCCTAAATCAGTCTATAGAGTCAATGCAATTCCTATCAAGATACCAATGACATATTTCACAGACCTAGAACAAATATCCTAAAAATTTATATGGAACCGCAAAAGCCCCAAATAGCCAGAATAATCTTGAAAAAGAGCAGAGTTGGAGAGATCATACTATCTGATATCAAACTATACTACAAGACCATAGTAATCAAAACACCATTTTACTGGCATAAAAACAGACATGTAGATCAATGGAATAGAATAAAGAGCCTAAAAATAAACTCATCCCTTAATGGTCGATTAATATTTAGCAAAGGAGACAAACACATAAAATAGTATAAAGGTAGTCTGTTCAATAATTTTTTGGGGGGAAATTGGACATATACATGCAAAAAAAGAAATTGTATCACCATTTTACATCAAGCACAAGAACAAACTCAAAATGTATTAACGTCTTAAAGGTAAGATTTGAAACCATAAAAATTCTAAACTAAAACATAGGCTGCATAATCTCAGATATTTATCTTAGCAATATTTTTTCTTATATATCTCCTAGAGCAAAGGAAACAAAAGAAAATATTTAAAAAAATGGGACTTCATCAAACTAAAAATTTTTGCACAACAAAGGATACCATGAGCAAAATAAAAAGACAATCCATTGAATGAGATCCATCAATGATACATCTGATAAGAGGTAAATTTCCAAAATGTATAAAGAACTTACAAAACTCAACAAAAATTAAATAATCCAATTAAAAAATGGGCAAGGGACCTGAATAGGCACTTCTCCAAAGAGGACATATAGATAACCAATAGATATATGAAAATATGTTCAATGTCACTGATCATCAGAGAAATGTAAATTAAAACCACGATGTGATATCACTTCACACCTGTCAGAATGGCTATTATCAACAAATCAAAAAAAAAAAACAAGCATTGGCAAGGATGTGAAGAAAAGGAAGCCCTAGTGCACTGCTGGTGGGAATGCTGGTTGGTGAAACTACTGTGAAAATCAGTATGAAGTTTCCTCAAAAAATTAAAAATTAAACAACCATATGACACAGTGATTTTAATTCTGGGATTCTATCTGAAGAAACACAAAACACTGATTCGAAAGGATATGGGCACTCCTATGTTAATTTCAGTGTTATCTACAATAGACAAGATTTGGAGGCAGCCAAAGAGCCAAGCAATAGATGAGTGGATAAAAAATCTGTGGTACTTTTACACAATTAAAAAAGAAGGAAATCTCACATTTTTTTGACAGAGTGGATGTACCTGGAGAATATTTTGCTAAGTGAAATAAGCCAATCAGAGAAAGGTAATACCATATGATTTCATTTATATATGGAAATCAATGAAGAAAGTAAATTAACAAACAAAGGAGAAAGAGACTCATAGATACAGAGAATAGACTGACAGATGTCAGAGGAGAGGGGTATTGAAGGTGCTGAGTGAAAAAGTAAAGTATTAAGCAAAGGGAAAACTAATTTACACAGACAACAGGATGGTGATTTGCAAAGGAAAAGGGAGGTGTGGGAGGTAGAATAGTGTAAAGGAAGAATAAATGGTGACAAAAGGAGGTGGGGTGGTGAACGAACAATATAATACATGATGTATTATAGAATTGTACATCTGAAACCTATGTAATGTTATTAATCAATGTCACCCCAATAAATTCAATAAAAATGTTATTTTAAAAGAATTACTGCCTTTAAAATCTTACAGACTTATATTCTTTTGCAACTGGCATATAGGTATTTTTCTATACAATATCTTAAGAAGGAAAGCCAAAATATTTTAGAATATGTAGAAAGATATTTAAGAATATCGATGTTTTGAAATGATAAAAGTACTATAAATAGTAAGCTATTTATTTTATTAACATCTACTTATGTCATGTAGAACAGAAAGAAGGAAAATATTTTAATAACTTTATATGATTTATTATATACGGCTTTAAACTTTTTTCCACTAATAAAACAAATATTTGTGATATAAATGTTTTAAATTCATGACTTTATATGTATATGTTTCTTAGTTACTGAAATACTTTACACTGAAACAATTTCTATATAATGTTGATTCACTTTACTACTTTGTAAATGCTCAAAAATAAATATATTAATAATTCTCAAAAGAACTGATTGTCTCTGATTTCTATACAATCAGCCATGCACTCAATGGCAAAAGAGAAAAAATATTTTTCATCTCCAACAACCAGTCTACAGAACCCAAGCCAAGCACATTCTAGTTCTCTGGCTGCTTTTATACTACAGAAACTGTACAAGAGGAAATTTGAAAAAAACACTTTACTTTTGTTTTAAAATCATAAAGTAATTCTTGATTACTATACTAATACTCCAGTGATTTATAAGGATTTAAAAATGTCATAAGCTCCCTGTTTATACTGATCATTTAAAATTTCTGTCTAAAAAGAAAAGAATCATTGTGCATATTTTAAAAACTGCTTTATTGATTATGCTGCTACAGTTGTCCAATTTCTTTTCCCTTTGTTCCCCTCCACCCAGTGACCCCTTCCCTCCAGTTGTCCCCCCCTTAGTCCATGCCCATTGGTTGTGCATATAGTTCTTCTCAACGTCTTCCTATCTACTTTACTCCCTCTTACTATACTCCTTCACCCTGGCTGGTTTGGCTCAGTGGATTGAGTGTCGGCCTGCGAGCCAAGTGTTGCTGGTTCGATCTTCCAGTCAGGGCACATCAGAGAAGGAAAACTCTGACTCCAAAAAACCTCCGCTGCCTTGCGGCATACCTCTTCAGGGGAAAGGCTAAGGGAGTAAACCTCGACAGAAAATCCGGAGCCGGAGTCCCCAAGGCGGTTTGACGTTGTAGTCAACACCGGCAACTCCTGCGGCGCACCTGAAACCAAGCTGTATTGACTCCGTCTTTCCCTTGGACCCTTCAGTTGCGAAGAGAGGGGGGGTCTGCTGCATGGGCAACAGCAGACCCTCCATATCACCCTGCCCAGGCTCTGTAGCTTCAGCTTCACTGGAGAGGACACTCCAGCGTCATCGCAAGATGTCGATCCAACACGGGAGGAGACAGATACCGTGTCACTCCCGAGTCGGACTGCACAGCCATTCTCGGCGGTGCAGATAGACTCTTAAGAAGCTACACCATCGTCTCTCGAGACAGACGGCTGCCGCCGCCGCTGACGACTATACTCCTTAATTCCTGTACCATCTCCCTCCCTTTCCCCTCCCCTTTGATCTCCCCCCAAAATATTCCCCATACCTATAATGTTTTTCTCACTCTTGTTGCCTACTTAGTTGCCTTTGTTTTGATTCCCTAGCTTCTGTTGGTTGTTGTGATACAATTTTCATTTCAATGTTCATAGTTTTGATACTCTTTCTCCTTAACAAGTCCCTTTAACATTTCATATAACAGTGGTTTGGATCTGATGAACCCCTTCAGTTTTACTTTGTCCTGGAAGCACTTTCTCTGCCCTTCTGTTCTGAATGACAGCTTCACTGGATAGAGTAATCGTAGTTGTAGGTTTTTGCTTTTCATTACTTTGAAGATTTCTTGCCAGTCCTTTCTTGCCTGCAGAGTTTCTTCTGAGAAATTAGCTGATAGTATTATTGAGACACTTTTGTATGTAATTCTCTTTTCTCTTGCTGATTTTAAGATTCTCTCTTTATCCTTAATTTTGACATTTTGATTATAATGTGTTTTGGTGTGGTTCTCCCTGGGTCCAGTATTTTTGGAACTCTCTGTGCTTCCTGGACCTGTAAGTCTATTTCCTTCTCCAACTTAGGGAAGTTCTGCTTCATTATTTTTTCACATACTTTTTCAATTTCTAGTTCTTATTCTTCACCTTTTGGCAACCCCATGATTTGGATGTTGGCCTGCTTATAGCTGTCCCATAGGTTTCTGAGCCTCTCCTCATTTTCCTCACTCTTCATTTCCTCTTTCTGCACTGGCTGACTCTTTGTTCCTTCCTATGTTCCAATTTGTTGATTTGATCCCTGGTTTTCTTTCTCTCACCACTAGTTTCATATGTGTTTTTATTCATTTCAGAAGGGCTAGGCTTCATTCCTTCCCTGTTTTGTTTAAGATCTGCTGTTAGGTCTGTAAGCATTCATATAACCAAATATTTGAATTGTGCCTCAGAAAAAAATTCCTACTGGTGAGCTGTTAGATTAGATATTTGCTGTCTGGTCAGTTGCGTCACCAGAATCTCTACCATAATCTGTACCATCTTGACAGTTTTGTGTTTATCTTTGTTTCCTGGGAGGGACTGTCACACCTCCTATGCTATAGGGAACAGAGCCCCATGCACTTGTCACAACTGGGTGACCCTTCTCACCACACTGTGGTGTTTTGTGTAGAGGCGGGAGTCCAAGATGGATTCCTGTCATTCACTCTTTGCTGAGAGACCAGGAGCCTCCTCCTCCATCCCCACACCCTCTGGCCCTCACAGTCTGAGGCAATGGGGGTCTGCCTTCCTCAACATTGGAATCGCAAGCTGATGGGTTTACTATGCAGCCAGGGGTGCTCCCCAGCTGTTTCTTGCCTCCCCTTAAATATGAGTGTCTGTGCTTACTGCCATCCCACCGCTGTCAATGCAGCTGCTGCTGCCAGCACAGCTTGACCCCTCAGCCCTGGCTTTGCCCTTACTACCCGTCCAGGTGAGCACCACTTCTTTATAACTTCATATGTTGGACTTCCATGTAGCTTTATTTTCTGGGACTTCTGGTTATTTCTGGTTTTGTGGTAGTTGTATTCCTTCTTAGCTGTGGAGAGAGATGGAGCATGTCAGTCTAGGTCTCCATCTTGGCCAGAAGTTGTCTTCTCATCTTGACAGGCTCCTGTGTTTGTTTGCCTCTGTGTTCCAGGCAGAGCTCCATATTTGAAAATTTAACAAGAATTTAAAGCATTGAATAAAAAGAAAAAATATACAGAAATGTCATGCCCCTTACAAGTACAGAAGTAATTCTGAATTTGATAATCCTCTCTTTGATTTGCAAAAGTCATTTGGGATCGTAAATATTGAGCTTTACTACAGCTTAGTGATGTCTTTAGTTTATGTTCTTATAAGGCCAACCTGTCTTTGACAGTTTGAAGCAGCTTGACAATTATTGGCAATGTTTTCAACTGGATCTGAAAAAGAAGCATATATTATAAGAAAAAAAGAACAGTCTTGCTCATTTGAAGATAGATCAGTGGGGTCATCAGAATACAGTCTACAAATTGAGAACTAAACCATATTAAAAAACAAAGAAAGATATTTATGATGCAACTGTTTTAAAAGAAACGGTCTCTTTTTTAAGGCATCACACAGACTACAAAATAAAACTGATTGACTGAGATGAGAGGATCTGTCTGAATTTTAAAAGGAAAAATAAACATGATGGTTTGCCCATCTATCATAACAAAAATGTTATTTTAAGTAAAGTTATGGAGACAATGGCCCTTGTTTCCATGCAAAACCTGGAGTTAGTTATTTTGTAAATCCATTCAGCTCCATTAACAATGACAACTATAAAAAATTGGAAAATATATTCAGCAAACTTCTTGAAGTTGGATGATCTATCTTATACAAAAACAGTGCATTTGGTTTGCAAGTATTACTTGTATTATGGGTGCAGGGACAGAGCAGAAGCAGTTGTTTAAAATAGAAATTAAGATTTATCTGTTCTTATGTAGTGTTAGCCAATAGCTGGATACTTTATGCTACTGAAAATACAAGATTTGCCCCAAGGCATTGTTTGTATGGAAGGAAAGAAATATTAATTCTCTCTCTCTCCATATAAAAGGTATTTTTATTGCAACCACCAAACTCACTGTGAAGGCTTCTGCTATAAAGAATCAACTTTGGGGAAAAAAATATCTGTATATTTACACATCACTTATCACAAGACATAATCCATGTATTTACAATAAACTATTCATTATTATCCAGAGAGGAGTTTTTCTTTTTTTTAATTTTATAATGAGACAGTTGTTAGAAGTGATGATTGTCAGAGACCCAGCACTAATCCCAATCCCAATACCAATTTGCTTTATTAAATGAGAGACTCATTTTGCCCCTTTGGGTTTTAAGTTCTTTACTATTATAAATAAATAAATAAATAAATAAATAAATAGTATTTTATCTAAGAATAAACCATAATAGAACTTTATATTTGTTCCTGGAACAAGTGGCCAGTAATTAACTCCTGTGAGCCTCTATGAGTTTATTTCAGTATTTACCCATCATGATGACTTATGCACTCCTAAGGGAGTAAAACTTATTTATTCTGAAAAAATTTCCAAACCACTCTATGATAAAAGTTTTCTCTCAATGCAATTCTTACATAAAGCCTACCACAACATAGTACTTTATCACATTTCATTAAAATTCTATTCAGGTGTAGTCTTATCCCTTGAACCTGAGCTTGACAAGAAAGTACAATTAAATAAGAAAAATAAACAATGTTCACTCATTTTCATGTTTCAGCATTTGCATTGCTATAGCAACCAAGAAAGGAGATGTTTTACTGTCACATCAATTCATACTAATCTTTGATTACCCAAAAAACATCTCCTCAACTGAAGTTGTAGAAATATTTGCCTATAAGGAAAAGAATGGGAAA
Organism: Furipterus horrens; assembly: GCF_987537825.1. Lineage (NCBI taxonomy): Eukaryota > Metazoa > Chordata > Mammalia > Chiroptera > Furipteridae > Furipterus > Furipterus horrens. Next base: position 94,110,712 of record NW_028327171.1, read on the forward strand.
GACATGTTTGCTTCATCACCCACTGAAAAAAAATTAAAGATACTTGTAGTAAAAAAATAAATAAGTAAAATACATATAGATATCTTGACAAGGGTCTTGTATGACACATTTTTTTAAATACAGCTAGGGATTCACTTTATACTGCTAGGAAGTATATAGGAGTATAATCTTTCTCAAAATTATATTCTGTGTTTAAATTATTTTTAAAATGTTAATATTTCTAAAAGTATTCACAGAGAATTTCTATTTTTTAAATGTTCCGACTAAGGAAATAATCAAAGATTAGGTCAACCATTTACATACACATTTATATCTTCACTATGTATCACACTTTGTGACACTTAAATTCCGTAAATCCACTTACTGTTGCCTCAAATTTGCTTAGATGTCAGTTTCACTTAGTCTTCTTTTGGTTGCTAAAAAGTTCTTTCAAGTTATGCTCCAAACTTGTCTTTTGATGTTTCCCTTACAATTTTCATCTTCAACATTTTTATGTTACTATTTACCACTTACAAACCAGTGTATCTTTCAGTTTGGAGATCACCTTTCTACTTAACCCTCTACATGGTATCCTTTTATATTAAACAGAATATGTAAAATTCTAAAAAATAAAAATAAAATGTGTGTGTGTGATATAGCAGGACACTCATAATAGCCAGCAAAAATTGCTGTCTGCTGGCCTTCCAATCATGTTTGACTTCAGTCCCCACCACCACCTCTTACAGCAGTGGTTCTCAACCTTCCTAAAGCCATGACCCTTAATACAGTTCCTCATGTTGTGGTGACCCCCAACCATAAAATTATTTTAGTTGCTACTTCATAACTGTAATTTTGCTACTCTTATGAATCATAATGTAAATATCTGATATGCAGGATGTATTTTCATTGTTACAAATTGAACGTAATTAAAGCATAGTGATTAATCACAAAACAATATGTAATTATACATGTGTTTTCCAATGGTCTTAGGCAACCCCTGTGAAACGGTAGTTCTACCCCCAAAAGGATCGTGACCCACAGGTTGAGAACCTCTGTCTTAGGGCATTTAGGCCACATTCGCCTTATTTTGGTTACTGAAAAGTCCTTTCCCTCCCTAAGGCCTTTGTATTTGCTCTTTTCTTTCCTTTGGAATCCCTTCTTCTTTATCTTCTGCAATTAATCCTTTTTTTCTTTTAAAATATTTTTATTTATACACACTTATTTCTTGAAATTATTAAAGTTTAAATTTAATATAAGTTAAATTTCTTAAAAAATAATATCTTTTTATTTTAGATTCACTATTTTTTAGGCACTGTTAAAGGATAATTGAGATACAATAAATCACACATATTTAAAGTGAACATAATGAAGAGTTTTAACATATATACTCACAAAACCATCACTAGCTCAACATAATGCACATCCATTACTTACAAAAATCTCCTTGTGCCCCTCTGTAATTCCTTTCTTTCTCCTCTTTCCCTTAAATCCTCATCTTCAGTGAACCAATGTTCTGATATCTCTAATTATAGATTAGAATTGCATTTTTTAGAATTTTATATACATGAAGTTTTACAATGTGTACATTTGTGGAGAGATGCCTGCCTTTTTCCCTCAGCATAACTATTTCTCCACTGTTTCACATGTAACAAAAGTTCATTCACTTTGTTGCTTAATCACAGCTCACTGTATGGACATGCTAAAATATGTTCATCCATTTACATGTTAATAGACATAAGGACTGTTTCCAGTTTGTATTACTGAGAGTTACTATGATTGTTTACAAGTTTTTTTCACCCAGTTTTATTGAAGTGTAGTTGGTATAAAAAGAACTGCAGTAATTATATATACATTAATATATATAATTTGGTAATTTTAGATATGTATGAGGTCTGTCCAGAAGGTATCCAGCTATGTAATATGAAAAACAGAGATATTTATTGAAGAAGATACAAGATACAAGAAACATTATAATAAGACAATGATGCCTCAGTCCCCATCAAAGAAGGCACCTTGGGACCTCACACAGTTCTAATCACCATCAGCTGCCCCATCGTATTTTCCTGAAACTTATACCCAAAGAATCCTGAAACATCAATTCAAAAAAAACCTATGAAATCTCTTTTCTTTCAATGGTGATTTACTTTTGGAAAAAAGCCAGAATTCACAGGGCACCAAATCTGGGCTATAGGGGCTGCTGAGTCACCCGGGTGATTTGATGTTTTGTTAAAAACTCTGCAGGAGACGTGATGCATGAGTAGTCACATTGTTGTGATGAAGCACCACTTGCCCATAGCTGCAGCCTTCTGAATTATGAGAATAGTTTCCACGGAGAAATATTCAAGCTTCACCCAAAGTTTGATGCAGATTTGTTGCTCTACCCACTCAGTCATTTTGAATGCAATGGCTACACAGTTCACGTGCTCACTCACTCAACAGCATCTACTGCCCCCAATGACCAGTACCATGAAGTCGTCATTGTTCACATACGCACATCCCAGTCCACTCTCCTTGGCTGCATAAACTGTTCTCATTATATTAACAGTGGTTGGACTTTTTCTAGACAGATCTCATATAAACTTGTGTTACCATCACCACAGTCAAGGTAATAAACATATCCAACTTCAAATGTTTCCGTGTGCTACTTTATTACTTTTTGGTTCTTTTTATGTGTATGGTAAATAAACAACATGAGGTCTATATTTTAAACATATTTTAAAGTGAGCAATACCTTATTGTTATCTATAGAGGTGCTATGTTGTACAGCAGCTCTTTAGGACTTATTTGACTACACAATTGTACCTTCATATCCTTTGAGCAACCACTACTCCCCATATCCTCCTGGTGCCTGACACAGAAATCATGCAGTATTCGTCTTACTGTCACTGAAATTTTGCTTATGTTTCCAAGTCTTCAATATCTTCCAGGCCCATCCATGTTGTGCAAATGATAGTATTCCTACCCAAAATGCAGAAACAAAATATATTCATGAGAAAACATAATAAAACCAAAATGGGGGGCTGCAATCTGCAAAATAACTGACCTGTATACATTAATAATGTCAGAGGAATCAAAGTATAAAAAGCTGATAAAGTTTAAAGGGTTAAAGTCTAAGGAGAATATGTGTATGTGGATGAAATCTTAAAGCTGAATTTTTTTCTATTGCTATCAATGACATTGCAGGGACAATGGGCAAAATTTGAATATGAGCTATATATTAGATAATAGTCATATCAATATTAGCTATTAAATGTTCATAATTATACTGTGGTTATGTAATTCAATGTTCTTGTTTTTAGAGAACACATATGCACACACAGAAAAGCAGCAATAAGACAAAAAATGGTTTAATGTATACAATTGGGAAATCTAGGTGAATAAACAGAATGCTTTGTAGTATTTTTTTGTAGCTTTCCTATAGGTCTGAAATAATTTTAATATACAAAATTATAGAAAAATGTCCTGATGCCAAAGCATAGTGAATTTCACTATTTTTAGTAAAAAAGAGCAAGGTTTAAAACTATAAAGTACCATTACATATGTACTTAAAATGCTAGAAAGAAAGAAAATATTAATAATATTTTACTCTAAAGATTGGGATTGTGTGTGATTATAACTTTTTCTTCTTTATACATTTCCATATTATCCAAATACTACAATAGATAGGCATTATTTTATCATCAAAAAAAATGTTGAATATATTTTTAAGTAATTGCATAGTTTAAGGCCAAATAGCTATCTCTTCAAAGTTAACATGTATTGTAGTCTTTTTCTATTTATTCTGATAATTATTATGTACTTGAGTTTCATTAAAGACTGCTTTAACTCAAAATAACTGGCTTCTATGATAAGCAGTGCAACTTTCAATTCCTTGTAGTAATTGTAATTGTCTGAAAGCAAGAAAGGTTAATAATAAAGAGTCAGAAAATTAGATTCAGCCTACTTACTAGCTATCCAAGACATATCATCTTTTTTTCAGTTTATTTTTCAAATGAGAAAAATACTATTATTTCATAGGGTTTGTTATGGGCTGAAATGTCTCCCGCCTTAATTCGTATGTTGAAATTCTAATTCTTAGTACCTCAAAATGTGACCATATTTGGAGATAGGGTTTTTACAGAGGCAATTATGTTCAAATGAGATCATTAGGGTGGACCTTAACACAATCTAATTTATACCAAGAGGAAATTTGAACACAGGCAGCTGTAGAGGGGATGCAATGTGAAGAGACACAGGAAGAGGACAGCCGTCTATGTCTACAAGTCACGGAGAAAGGGGCTTGGAACAGAAGCTTCCCTCATGGCTCTCAGAAGGAATCAACCTTGCTGATAGCTTGAGATCAGACTTCTAGCCTCCAGAACTGCGAGAAAAGAAACTTATGCCATTTAACTTTCCCAGTTTGTGGTGCTTTATTATGGCAGCCCTCACAAATTAATGCAAGATCATAGGGAGGATTAAATAAGACCAAATGAGTAAAATTTTTAGTAAGTGCCTGTACAAAATAAACTTATTAATGGTATTCATCATTATTGTTTTTAAAATATAGAAATTTTCATGATTAACTACAAACTTCTCTGTATGATTAATCCTAAAAAATGCAATTGTAATTTTTTATCAATTCTTAAATAAGAGACCTTGACTTGAGAAAAAGCTCTCTTGAAATATTGTATTTTTTGCTCCATAAAATGCACTTTTTTTCCCCAAAAGTGGGGGTGGGGGGAAAGGGGGAAATGTCTGTGTGTCTTATGGAGCAAATATTGCATCACAGACTGTGATGTGTATTACCTGACCTGTCAGCAGAGCTGACAGCTGTTAGAAGAGGAAACGGTGGGCCCACATGAAACCCCTGGGGATGCTAACTGTCCCACTTTACTGCTGAATCTCAGGGCATCTGGTCAGTATGAAGATAGCAAAGAAAGTGATATCAGTGATTGTGAGCAACTGAGCATCATAAATTCTGACACTAGTGATGATGAGTTCTTGTGGTTCCCAGAAAACTAGAAGAGTACTTGAAACTTAAAGTCTCTCCTCATTTGTTAATGACAGTGATGATGGCTCTTAATACTGCTGTTGACTGCTGTTCACTTTACATGATTGAAATGATATTCTGTTATATTTTATTAAATATTTTAGTACACCATTTAGTTCAGAATACTTTTTTTCTTGTTTTCCTCTTCTAAACCTAGGTGCATCTTATAGTGTGAAAAATACAGTAATTATGATTATATATTAAAGCTGATCTTGGAGTTAACTTACTATAGCTCTTGTCCCTTTATTTTAATGAGAACAGAAATATTACATAATTTATGTCTATGTAAAAAGCAAGTCAGAAGCAAAACAATTCCTGTTGTATAAACATCCAGACTTTCACTCAATAATTATTTTGAAACATGTTATATTTATCTTATAAAATTGGCATTTTGTTAAAGTTTTTTTCATTTTCCTCTTTCTAGTCTTTAATATAAATTTGTATTTTCCTATTTTTATGTAAAAATATATTTTAATTCAAATTACTTGTATCATGTAGAAAAATCTTCTTTGAGTAGAAAAACCATACCTATGAGACCCCTTTATATTCCAGGAAATATTAGATTCATTCTTTAAAGTTGGCATATATACATTTATTGCCACAGAACATGTTAGAGTCTGGTTTAAAAAGGTGTGTCACATCAGTCAACCATATTGAGGTAACATTAAACTAAAGGTTTGAGAGTCCAGGCAAACTCTGAGGCAACCTGAAGCCATGAATTTGGGTGTGGGGCTAGATATTAAATTTAACTGAGAAGCAACCAAGATCATATCTGGGGAAAACTGCAGTGTTGGGTCCAGTCTGAAATTGGTGCCAAAAAGACCCATTTCAGCCCTGTTTCTGTCTACTCCACTGTAGTAAGGAGAGTTGCCCCCGTATCTGCCCACCTGCAGTAGATGGTCCTACAGAACTGTTTCAGCTTCTTGATCAAGAAGAACAAGCAGAGGTACAGCACCTAATCTGATAATCTGAAGGCCCTCAACTTCTTTGGCTAAAACATGTTGTTTCACCACATGATGGTGGGCATGGGGCCAAGAAGGAAAAGGTGTGGTCATGAAGTGGGATTGGGCCAGCAAAAGTGGCCACCTCCTAAGTGAGGACCACCATCAACAAGAACGCCTGGAACACCCTGAACAGCACCCAGCACCCCATCCACAAAAACAAGTATCCAGGATCTGGTCCATGATGTGCAGAGCCAGAAGCTTGTGATAATGAAGAGGAAGTGAGCTGCTCCATCAAGAGCTCCTGAGCACTTCCCTTCCGCCAAAGCAGTAAAAGCATCATCTCACTTTCCTAAAATAAAAATTAAAAAAGAGACCTATACAGGATTGGAGGGAACCATGCATGTCAGAATGAAAAGCTGAGGATCTAGTCAAGCTATTAATCTATTGTATTCTTCCATTACTCTGTTAGCCACTTGCAGCAATCTTAATTATTTATATAATAAAATAAGGGTAAATCAAAGACAAAAACAAATAGAAGAAAACAGTAACTACTCAACAGATAAGGTTGTCCCATGTCCTTCTTCCTAACATGGCCACCTCTTTGAAGGTTAGGGCCACTTTATTTTATTTTTAAGATCAAGTCCTGAAAATATGCAGAACAAATATAAGAAATTTGATACTATCACTCAGTATTTTTGCTGATGTGTATTAGGGTTGTCAGTGATGTGGACTGTGAAATAATTCACAAAGAGAAGAAAATGCAAAAAATACTTTTATTCACTCTGGGAGTGGAGAGGGGCTTGGTGTGGAGAGATACACCAGCCTTGAGGGGTGGGGACTTTGAGCTTTTATCTGGTAATCAGGGTGGTTGTAGAGCAGGATGTTTCAGTTGCTCTTGTATAGGCTGCAGCTTGTTCGATGTTATCTTTGGGTGCAGGGTCCAGTCGTTGTGGTCTGGCATGTCCTGTTTCCTAAGTTCCCGAAGCCTCTGTGCCTTCAGGGCACTTCCAGTAATTTTCTAGTCCTGAGGATAGTGGCTCATAAAACAAGAGTCAGTCATACTTTATGGGATCTGGTTAGCTCTTACAAAGAGGGTCTTAATATGATTTGTCTCATCAAGGCCATGAGCCATAAATCCAGCAACTGGGTTTTTGCTTTGATCTTCTGGGTAACTCTTGACCTTATATCTGTGTCTACAATGAGCTCATGATTTGAACTGGTGAGTCCAGGGACCTCTCCTGAATGCTAGTATAGTACAGCATTCCCAAGTTTGGAAAATTACTTGCCCATGCCAAAAATGACAGCCCTAGGCCTAAAAGCCAAATATGTGACTAGCTCTGGTTTTTTCTGCTATCTAAGTCATTCTGGATCGCTTGGCTATGCTCTGCTTGTCATTCAGAAGGCATCTGTCAAATCAGTCGATGTTTCTTCTTATACTGGTTTCTGCCTTTAGTAAACTCTTACTCTATATTATACCTTTTATATTAGGAGGTTTAATATAGAGGTTTAATATAAACCTCCTAATTACCTTCACCTGGCTCATGCTCTAATACTAGCCACACTCTGTATCACATCATCTTTTCTATCTCTTACTGGATAGTTCCTTGTTTTGTCAGTGATTCAGCTGTCAAATACATGATGTCCTCAACTTCCAGAAGTGTCTTGAACATTCAAGTAAAAGAAAAATATATTAATGCACCAGTGTTAGAATCGTAGCTTCTTCTTACCCTGCTGCCATGACTACATGAAATGCACAGAAACCAGAAACTCTAACATGTTGTTCATTCACCAAAAAGAAGAAATATTTCGTTATGCCATGGTTAACAAATACATCCAAATCTAAATAGTTTAAAACATACAAACAGAAAAAGAATGACATCTTTTCTTCATAACATTTATCTATTTGGGGTTGGTAAGAATGAATTTGCTTACTGTAGTAATTCTGGACCTGAGTTTATCAGAGAAGCCATTAGCTAGAACTTTCCTAACCCCTGTGACAGAGGAGAAAGAGAATATCCCTTCATACCTCACACAGGTCATTATTCAGACAGGAAGTGGCATACATATTTTTGTCCAGAACTCATTGATCAGAATTAGTTTGAGTCCACCTAACCTTAAATGTTTGAATGGGGAGAATTAAAAATTTTTGTTGAATAGCACTAATAATTTACAGTGGCCAAGCTAAGTTAGCACCAAGCCCTGACTATGTAAAATCCAGGAAGCATAGGTTACAGAGACAAGGTAAAAAAAAAAAAAAAAGTACAGTAATCAGAAAATGAAATAAAGCAATGATCTACTGAAGTGGTGAGAAAGACAGCAAACAAGAGGTATAGTGATGTGAAGCATCTGTACTGATAGAAAACAGGTGACACCAAAGATTAAGAGAAAGTACAGAAATCTGAAGGAAGTGACAGGCCAAATCCTCTATGCCTCAATAGTCTTCAAAGTTAGTATGTGTTTGTAATTTATGAATTTGTGTTTCTAACAACTGAGGTTTATGGAAAGATAATCGCATTTAAAAAATGCTAATTTATATTCATTTCACTCTTTAACACTTTTCAGTATCAAATCTGAAGTATTCTTGTAATATGTTTACACGGCAACATTGGTTTAAAAAATAGAATGGGAGTGCTCCCTGAAATATAGATGAGCTTCCTTTTTACCCAGGTGAGAAGAGAGATATGAACTCTGGATGTTGTATGTAGAATGATTTTTGCTTGAGTTGAGAGATGGTTTAGAATTCAAGAGTTTCTGCTTCCACTTACCAGTCTGTGTTAATGAATCACAAATTTCAAAGTCACTTTTGAAAACCCTGACAGAGAAATCCTCAGGGACCAAAACTTGCACAGTAGGTCTATAGTACATCTGATAGTTTGTACTTGAAAAGTATTCTATTTAGGAGATTCATTAAATTCCAGCTGGGTGACTTTTTAACTTCTGAGATGAACCAGTCTGTAATAGCTTGATAGACTTCATAAACATCATATGAGAAAGCTTAAGCTTCTGGTTTACATAACTTGAAAAAATAGATGATGATTTATTGTAAGAATTTCTTCTAAAGGTTCCACACTAGATTGGGAAACTGATTTGAAACATAAAACGCAACAAGTAAAACTTATTTAAATTTAAAAATAATAAATGAAGACTATAGAAAGCCTTAGTTAATGGCATTAAAACATCTTCAAAATATGTTGAGTGAAAAAAATCAAGTTACAAGGTAAAGTGATTAACTACTGAGTTAAAAAAAAGAGAAAGCTTATATGTACTGCTACTTACTTGTATATGGATAACAATATTTGGAAGAATATGAAAATGTAATAACAGTGTTTATTTGTTGTCAGTAGGAGGCACTGTGTAGTGGGAACTTGAAGGATGGCAAAAGGAATTGGAAAAAAAATAATTTTTTTAGCAAACACACACATATATATACACATATTATACACATATATTGTTATACATATGACATATATGAAATTTTAGCCTCAGAAATGCCTTACATAGTAAAAAAAATCTTAAAAAGTAATAAAAGTTAAAAAATTATTCCGTAATTAAAATTTAAGTAAAATTATAGTGAAGACCCAGTAATGTGAATGAGGTTCCCATGTTTCCAGAGAAAAATGGGTTCTTGTGGAGTCACAAGAAAGGAATTTCAGGGACATATGCTTCAGAGAAATGTAAGCATAGTGGCAAGATTTAATGGGATGAAAAGAAATAACATGCCCTCAGGAATATAGACAGTGGGCAGGATCTAGTAGCAGCTGCCCCAAGGTTTTGTTAATCCTCCATATATTTTCTGGGTTTCAGAAACAAGCAGACTGTCTTTCAAACGGTCCCTCCTAGCCTGAGTTTTCCCTGGGGCTGTGCTGGGTCCTCCCTCTATCCAGTCCCTCTCCTGGATCTTTCAGGACTTTGTTCCTTTATCCTATTTGATTTCCTTTCCCCCATATTTTCCCAGGCTAGATTCCTCACCTTCATGGTCACCATTTTGGCTCTTACTCTTCATGGCTCAAAGTTCTGCTTCATCATCTGGTTTTACTGCACATAAGCTTAGTAGAAAGACCTTCCCCTGTGCACATATACCCAGCACAAGAATTTTCCTCTTGCTGTTTATCCCTCTCCTCCCTGTAATCTGGGAAAATGAGCCAGTTGTTCCTTCAAGAGATTGGAAAACTGGACTTTTTTTTGCCTGCTCAGGTATTAATATTTCTTTGGTGGAAGATACAGCTGTCTCCTGGGGTATATGTGAAGCTACCCTTTCCTAGTTTATCAGACTTAATATCTGATTTCATTTACTCCCTTCCTTTGTTAATAACTGAGTAACTATGTATTGTAACACCTGGATCCAATTCCAATAAGTTTGTAGGGAGAGAGAGTTCCCCCTCACCAACAAATGATTCTCAGGCACCAGGAGGTTGTCTAAAAATTCAACTGCCTTCTGACTTCATCTACCTGGGGGTAGCAGTCAGATTCCACAGGTTAAGTGTTCAACTGCTCCCCGCTCCCCCCCCCCCACCCCACCAAACACGCTTTAGACAGCAGTCACAAGCCCAGGTTGTTACAGTGCTTCTGACCAACTGTCTACAAATTAGAGGTTCCCAACACCTCATCCTTGGGTTCAACTAATTTGCTGGAACAACTCCCAAGACTCAGGAAAACCACTTTACTCACTAAATTATTGATTATTTTACAAAAGATATTAAAGGACATGAATCAACAGCCAGATGCAAAGATACATAGGACAAGTTTCTGAACAAAAACTCTGTCCTCATAGAGCTTTGAGGCTGAAATGGTGGCACACAGAAGTGCTGTCATTTCTTAATGTGGAAGCTTTTTAAAAAGGGGCCAAGGAGCAACCCCCTGGTTTATTATGGGTGCATCATTAAATAATCATGATTGACTAAGTAATTGGCCATTGACAATTGAATTCTACCTCCAGCCCCTCTCCCCACCTAAAAGGTGGGATTGGGGCGTGGGGTCGTGGAGGTGACTGAAATTTCCAAACCTCTAATACATGGATGTTTCTCTTGGCAACCGCATCCCACCCTTGGAGGTGGGGGTCCAAAAGTGACCTTCATTAGCATAATAAAAGACACCTTAAGTACTCTCTACACTTAGGAAATTCCAAGGTTTGGAGGAGCTGTGAACCAGGAACTGTTGATGAATGCAATATCTCATAAATCACAATATTGGATAATGAAATAAGTTGAAGTTTGGGTGTTGGGTTATTTTGATGTAATAAATTTTAAACATAGTGACTTAAAGCTCAGTCACAGTGGAAAAAATACAGTATTTGCCTAAAACCCCCATCAGATTTTAAGGATTTAAATCTGATAATTTATAGAGTTTAACAAATAAGCCAAGTCAGGAATGTCAGCATGTTAGTGTACATCAAAATCATCATTTTGCTTTTAAGTGTAATTTTGAGAACTTCCCAAGAATCAGAAAGCCGTGTGTTAGAGCTTTGTTATTTCTCTATAATTGGACCAGTTCACAAATTAGGGTAGTTTGAGCAATAGCCATTGAATGCTAAATTATATTAGTGAAGCTCCTTAAGAAAAGTTATGGTTTACCTGAGCCATAATTTATCTGAATGAACCCAGCATTATAAATCTCTTTTAGTGAGCATCTGCTCAATACAAGGTTTATAGAGAGAAGTGGACGACAATAAAACACCCCACAATCCTGAAACTCTGATGTGTTACTCACTATTCAACTTTTTTCCACACATCACCCTAGCTACCCCATATTCCCAGCACATTTGTACCGCCTTAGGGGTTTAAGCAGTATTGCCTCCCTAGTACACCTCTTCTCCATTTCTTCAATCATCAAAGTCTCTCCTTCACAGCTCACATAAAATTCGATTTACTTTCCTCGTTTTCCACTATCAGCTCCAACAGTCTGAACTTTATGAAGAGCCTTTATCAAGGTCACTGATAGACCCAGATACCAATTATTTCATTTATGCTTTGGCATACATCATTTGATAAGACACCCTGAAGTTACAAGGGGATAAGTGAATAAGATACTAGCTTCATTTAACAGATTGAGTTCAAGTATGGAGACTGTGGATCTCATCAATATGAGCAACTAACCTTCAAAGCTAGCAGGTTGTAAAACAGAAAGGCAGCATACAACAGCCATGTGTATGAGAAAGAACTGTTTTGGATATCCAATTCTTAAGATAATGCCCTACATAAAATGTATGCTGTCTACTCAATAGGTATTTATTAAACAAAGTAATTAATTCCATTTCCTTCTATTCAAAAACTTCTTGAAAATGTAAATTTACTGAATACATTCTATCAAAACTGAATTTAAGATTTTTTTTTCAGATGTAATAGCTCTTTCTGGCAATGTGGACACCGCATTGCAACAATTGTGAACAGATTGTGCATGTAAATTTAAAATGTTGGGGTTAAAAAGTCAATCATATGAGCATTTTCTATATATTGGTGATTTGCTTAAAATATTCATGATTCTAGATTACAAACGAGTTTATCAATTATCTTGTCAACTAGATTCAAAGGTGTCAAGAACTATATCTTCTTTCTCCTTGCATGCCCAATTCTGTACATATATGATTATTAATAAAAAATATGAGACACAGAGGGAAAGAAGTTGACATAAAGTGACTATTTAATTACCCAGTATTGAATTAACTTAGAATGTTTGATTAATTGTAATAATATCAAAGAACAATTTTGCACTAAGAGTCTTTCTCTTGGCAATTATTTAGGGATACTTTTCATTCCTTACTTTGAACTTGGAGGTGAGTCAGAAAAACAATGAAATCAAAATATTTGTGCAAAGCGCTAACTAAACCAGCTTTACCCCATTGATTTTCCAAAGCCAGCTTCTGAAGACTAGCCAAATTGGAACTCATGGCTATTTGCATGCTATATCTAGGTAGGACCCTATAATCAAGCACTTTGGCCATATATTATTACCAAGCATTATCCTACTGTATTGTATTCAGTCTTCACCAGACAACAATAACCGACTTTGATTCTAATCTGATTTTGTCCTATACATCCAAAAGTTCAGTCAGGGACATTTACTTGTTAATAATCTTAAGTCATAACCAAATCAATTTCAAGTAGCAATGTTGGATACGAGGATTTTTTTCATTCTAATCATTGTTGAGTAAATATTTGACAGTGGTTTAGATTTTAACTGTTAATGCAAAAACTGTTTTTAGACAATATCTAGTCCACATCTTTCATTTTCAAACAAAAGACCAGAGGATTGGGGAAGTTGAGCTCATTCAGGACAGTTTTAGCCCTGTGGAAGTAAGAAGAGAAGGTAGGTACCCCAAAGTCTTTCAGTTCTGCAAGTACATTAGTCCCTCTTACCTACATTTTACTTTCCATGGTTTCAGTTACCTATGATCAACTTTGATCCAAAAATATTAAATAGAAAATTCCAGAAATAACCAATTCATATATGTTAAATTTCATGTCTTTTTGAGTAGTCTGATGGAATCTCACACTGTCCCACTCTGCCCTGCCCAGGAGGTGAATCATACCTTTTGCCAGAGTATTCGTGTGGTAAACACTAGCTGCCTGTTTGTCACTTTAGTAGCCATCTCAGTTATCAGATCAACTGCCCTGGTATTACATTTCTTGTATTCAAAGAACCCTTATTTTATTTAATAATGGTCTTAATGCACAACAGTAGTGGTACTAGCAATTTGGATGGGCAAAAAAAAAAGCTATAAAATTCTTTTTGTAAGTGAAAAGGTGAGCACAGTACAAAATATTTATTACAGTATATTATTATAATTATTTCACTTTATTATTAGTTATTGTCTTTTACTGTGCCTTATTTATAAATTAAAACATACTATATATAGGGTTTGGTACTATATAAGGTTTTGGGCATCCACTGAGAGTCTTGGAATAAATAAGAACTATTATACTAATTAAAAGTTTTTTTGGGGGGTTGCGCCATACTTTCTAACAACAAAGGTTAAAATAAGTTATCAAATTAAATGAAAAATTTGTGATCATTTAAATAAGAAAATTGTGAACACATTATTTTAATTTTTTAATATCTATTATTTTCAATTATACTGAAAAATCAAATGCAAACATATTCAATGAACAGTGAAATAGAACGCTTTTTTTGCTCTTGTGATCAGCTTATATTTTCATGACTTTGATATTACTAATTCAAAAACAATTTAAGGTGAGAGTAGTTTAAACTTTCAGTTATTAAAATATTCATATAATTTCTGGTCTCTAAGTTTTGATGATAACGATCTAATTGTCCTTTATAACTCAATTTCTGAACCATGTGTTTTTAATTTCACAGTTGTACTAATGTAATTCTCTGTATGTTATATTTCATAGGTATATCTTAGAATCATTGTTTCATGTATGTTCAAGATATGCAAACAAAATTCAGCATAATGAAGAGATTCTTATAGCACAACTGTATTAACCAAGCAAGTCCCTTATGGCTAAAGACAGGGAATTCAGTTGAAATTATGATTCTCCATTTCATTTATAAACACTTATCAGAGTTAACATGTTTTGTAAGCTTCAATAGCTCAGTAGTTTATAGAAGTCATTGGAAAGAGTTATTTCTTTTGCAAATGGGCAAATATCACAGGTCGAAGATAATTCCTTTTCTTCTGAAACTTTTACTTCTAGGTAATAAATGTAAATGTGTTTCTTTAATGAAGCGCTCAAACAATTACAAACAAAATGGGACTTATGCCAAGAGATTGAACAAAATTAGATCCTATTACAGTTTACCTAAATGCAGCTCAGTCTCTGATAAAAAATGTCATTGTCATGATCAGTGTGAAGTTGAGCAGATATTCAACATCTGTAAGATAATACAACCCAAACATTATCAGTTAACAGGGAATTTTCTAGTAGTTAGTGTATCTACCATAAGAGTTTTTGATCTCTACTCAAGATGGAAGGTTCCTGTCCCCATCCCTGATAAAACTGAAGAAAGTAAGATCATCCATGAGGAGGAGTTTGCTAATGTGTTGGGAGATAGAATCATTTTGTGTAAAGTTAACCCCAGAAAACAATAGAATTAATATCCATCAGAAGGCTACTCAGGACAAAGTATCAATAAAGAATAAATTTTAGCTAGAAATAATTTCTTATTATGGCAACAACAACAAAAAAAAGAGATAATTTTCATCTTCTTTAAAAATAGTATAGTAACAGAAGTCTATTAGGATATAGCAGGTGTAGTGTAGTGGTTCCTGACTATGAGCCACAACAACCAGTCACTTTGGCATGCATAATCATACGTGGTTCCTATTTATAAGAATATTTGAGGGCATTATCATACTCTTTACTGAGATTAGAAACTGAATCATAGAGAGTGTAATTCATTTACATAAACCTATGCAGATTTGATGGTAATTGTTGAGGTTCAAATCCAGAGAACCTCCTGACAGTGCCAACCACTTAATTTCTAAAATATATTGGTATCAGCAATTTTGAATGATTAAAAAGAAATACATATATTCTAAGAAGCACCAACAAACAATAGGAGTCACAAAAATGGGGAGACAGAGAAATAACCCCCTATCGAAAGAGAAGGTAGAATCCCCAAAAAGAGTGCTAAATGAAATAGAGGGGAGCCAACTATCAGATATGGAATTGAAAGCATAGATTATGGAAAAGCTCAATGAGCTCAGAGGAAACTACAAAGAGCTCCAGGGAAACTACAAGGAACTCCAGAAAAACTACAAGGAACTTACTGAGAATTATACCAGCATGAAAAAGGACATAGAAGCTAACAATAAGAGCCAGGAGGAAATGAAGAATATGATCTCTGAATTAAAGAACACAATAGAAGGAATTAAAAGCAGGCTAGGGCAAGCAGAAGATCAGATCAGCGAGCTGGAAGACAATGTAGACAAGAACTTCCAGACATTGCAACAAAATGAAAAAAGACTGAACAAGACTGAGGAGGCTCTCAGACAGCTGCAGGACAACATGAAACATAATAATATTCGTATCATAGGAATTCCAGAAGAAGAAGAGCAAGGGATAGAAAACCTCTTTGAAAAACTAATGACAGAAAACTTCCCTAACATCAGGAGAGAAAGAGTCATGCAAGTCCAGGAAGCACAGAGGGTCCCAATGAAGATGAACCCCAACAGGCCCACTTCAAGACACATCATAATTAAAATGCCAACATTCAAAGACAAAGAGAGAATCCTAAAAGCAGCAAGAGAGAAACAACTAATAACATACAAAGGAGCTCCAATAAGGCTATCATCAGATTTCTCAGCAGAAACACTACAAGCCAGAAGGGAATGACAAAAAAATATTCCAAGCAATGAAAAACAAAGGCCTACAACCAAGAATACTCTACCCAGAAAGACTCTCATTCAAAATGGAAGGTGAAATAAGGAGTTCCAAGACAAAAGAAGGCTAAAAGAATACATCCCCACCAAACCAGCACTGCAAGAGATGCTAAAGCATCTGCTTTAAGAAGATGAAGAAACAGAGAGAGACAGAGAGGAACATGAGTACAAAGGGGGAAAATGACAATGAATAAGTACTGAAAGAAAGAAGGAACTTCTACCATTTGCAAAAAGATGGTTGGAACTAGAGAAAATTATGCTTAGCTAAATAAGCCAGGCAACAAAGGAATATTACCTTATGCTATCACCTATTACAGGAAACTAATGAACAACACAGACAAATGAGCAAAATTGAACCAGAGGTATGTAAACAAGGAATAAACTAACAGTAACAAAGGGGGAGATGGGAGGGAGAGAAGGGGTTAAGAAGGGGAAGGGTCTAGTGAAAGAACATGTATAAATGACCCATGGACATGAACAACTGGGTGGGGACTGAATGTGGGTGAAGTGGGGGCAGGGTGCAGAGAAACAAGAGGGGGAAAAAAGTGGGACAACAGTAATGGAAACACAAACATAAAAAATTTTAGTGGGGGAAAAATGAAAATATAAAGAATGGAAATGCAAGTTCAGTGAATATTAGAAGGACAGAGATTTTCCTTCACACTGTATATTTTTCTTCCTATCTGATCCCTCCAGAGTTTGGCATTCTAAAGAAGTAAGTAATTACATGAGTTTCTTTGCATAAAACTAATAAGACCAGTTGTTAATAGAGATTTTTTTGACTAAGACTTTGACTGGTATGTCATGCCTAAAGGAGACATGCTTGGGCTCTGGTTGTTACCAAAAAGCCCTGAGGAACTAGGATTGACTTTCAAAGGTAATAAAAGCCCATGAGATAAAAGGCCTGGTACCTTGGATGGATGCGCGGTCCATGGCAATCTTTCCAGGGAAGGGATGAAGGTTGTTTTCCTGAAAGATGGCTAGAAAGGACCTTAAGGCACAATGGAAACCAGAAGGACTTGGAAAAGACAGGTGTTTATGGGCAAAGTTGAATGCCAGGTATGTGGTTCTGCTTCTGTGCCCCGAAGGGCAGACTGAAGGTCACCCTAAATGTTTATTGCATAAGTTCCAGCAAAACAGAATTAAGATCATAAGTGATCATTTTCTGCTCTTGTTCTGTTTATGCAAATGAACAGGATAAATTAAAAATGGACCTAATACAGTCCCTTTAATGACAAGGAGGGTAATCTTAGGGAGAAAAATCGTGATTCAAGGAATATCACAATGCTCAGTGATAGACTATAAAGTAGTGCAGCTAACTGTCTTTAAAGTTTCTTTTCATTTAAAATTTGTTTACATTTGAAAGTTAAACAATGTCTGTGCATTATCAAAGATGTTTAATTTACAGGTAAGAAGAATGTCAAATGCTTTGCAACTGGATGTCTTTCCGATAAGACAGTCCTACAGATTTAGAGACTTGTATGTGGGTTATGTTACATAAATTAACATGTGTTTTCTGTTTTCAAAGCGCATAAGCCTACAATCTCATTACCTGAGTGATTGTCTGTACATATAGGCCTCACTTAATCCTGTCTGCATTGTTGCCTCCTGAGACTCAAGGGTTTGACTGAACTAAGTGGTTGGGTTGGTGAAGAATTGGGTGGTCTGTGGGATTCACTTTAAAACTGGTTTCTCTTTTCTGTCCTAATGGCTTGGACAGAAAGAGCCCAGAGGTCTGAGAGGGGGGAAACCTAAACTATTTCCCTCAGCTCATACTAAGTATAATGGGCCAAAGGGTTTTGGACAAGTGAGATGTACCTGGCACACCTTCCTCCGAAGAAGCCCTTCTTTTCCCTAATGTGTGACATTGAAAAATTAATCCCTGTTTTTTGTCATCTAGTGGTTATGGATTGAATGATGTCTTTTAACCCTGTTGCCCAATCTGTTGCCTCCAGAATACAACGAGGATGCCAGCCTGTTAAGTCAAGCATGCTGTTGTCCGGGGACAGCCAACCGACCTGAAGTCTGCACGATCCTTCCCCATGTGGGAAGGCCACCCCCGCCTCCACACCCTCACTCTTATTAGGGATTTCTGGACCCAAGGGTAGGTAGGACGATGACCATGTTCAGCTTGAAGCAGCTAGAGGAGCTCGAGACCTTCGCCCATTGTTCTTTATAAGATTAAAAAGGGTCTTAAGTCTGAGAGGAAGGGATTGCTATTTTTTATTGTTAAAAATAATTATTTATTTATTTATTTATTTAAAAAAAAAAGAAGAATGTATGAAAGGGTGAGGCAGGAGAGCTTGTATGTACGACCCATGGGTATGGACTTGGGGGCAGGATTGCTGGGGGGGCGCAGGGTGGAGAGGAGCAAAGGGGAAAAAATTAGAACTATTGTAACAATATAATCAATAAAATATACTTACAAAAATAAAGAAATACATATATTAAAAATAGTGAGAACTACTGACTGAAAGGAAAAATTTAGAGTTAGAGAAGCTAAACTTGAATTCCATTTCTGTCGTTTGGTAGGAGCAAATTAACTAATTATTGGCCTCTCAGTCTCTTCAAGTATTGAATAACTCCTGGTTGTCAATATTTACTCTCAATGTACTTTGGAAATGTGAATGATTACCATGAAGCAATTTCTTATTATATCAACATTATAATGAAAATAATAACTTTTAAAAATATATAACCTGAATTTAAGCCAAAGGGTAGAGACTTATTATAGCAGACAGAGTCAACTAACTAAATATATGGTTTTACCTTTCATTTATTACACTTTATTTTTGTTTCCATTCCATGTGTTTGTCCCATGGGGTAGATAAATAAATAGATTCATTTTATCACAAATTTAAGAAAATATATTCAGGTCATTTTTTGTTATTTGAAAAGATATTATTTGAATATCTTTTTTATTTGTTTGCTTTATAAACTTCAAAGCTTTCAAAACTAAATCTGATGTCTCACGCTTAAATATTTTTATTTTATTTTATAAACACAATAATTTTTGGCCACACAACAAGATGCAACGATCCACAAAATGATTCTTGGAATATTAAATATATTATAATATTTTAAAGTAAAATTACAGTTTTCCCAGAATAATAAATTTTCTAATATAATTTTAATTTGCTTGGTATTGCATTCTGCCAATGAAAACCTTACATTAAATTGATGAAATTTGTGTGTTCCAAATTTATTCTAAACTTTTTGTGTCTGTGTATATCAAACACATTTGTGTGTGTCTATGTTATATATTTATTTATATATATATTCTAGGAAATATTTGCTTAGCAATGGTCTGCAAATTCGTTGAAAATAGCATGGTAAAATTTTTCAGAAATTTGCAACTAGTGTTTGAACAGCTGTTCCCTGACTGCTCAAAGCAAATAACGCTTGTGTTAGTATCTAAAAGGTCAGACAAAGCAAAGGAGGAAAGCTACAAATAGTATGAGAGTGTTACAGTTTCAATAAAAGGGCAGTTTTAGATTTCTACAAGACTGATTTGTAATTCTATGTCTCTAATAACATGATTAAGATAGTTTTTCTTCTTTTCAAAATATTCTTATCTTTAAAAAAGAAAGTCAAATTAAACGAAAAAGGTAATATTGGCGTTAAAAACAATAACACGACATTTGTGAGAGAGGCATTATGAGAACGGGTGTTCAGTGGCCTGGATAGAGCTAAATATGCTTTTGCCAATGATTCATTGTTGAGAAAGGTTGATCTATTCAGTTTTTAAATTGGTACTTTTAAATAAGCTGGTCCAGAATAAAGTTGGCCAGATATCACATATTAATGACATAATTTTTATATCATTATTTTTCTCTATGAATTGCCCAGTTATTGAAAAAAGTAACAAATACATCTGAATTATACCTACCAATTTTCCTGTATTCATAACTTCTGTTACATTTTCTAGCTCTGTTCCATTGGCAGCAAGAAGACTCTATGTCCTGGCCACCTGGCAATAACAGGTTGTTGCATTCATCAACTTGGTTTCCTCGGAGGTTTGTAGAATTTAAGTCACCAAGGACTCTTGTCTCCCCATGATCATTTGTTGGAGTGGCAGCCAGCTAGATGGTCTGTGTTATAACTACTACAAAAGATATTTTTTAGGACCACCTAGGTGGCGCTTCAGTTGTTTCACAAGCTGGATTTATTAATGTGTGTGTGTTTTCTTTTTGTTTTGTTTTGTTTTTCCTATTACAAAGTGCACCATTTCTCCACCATTCCAAACCAGTGTACATCACAGCCAAGAGAGCATAGTGACCTACTGGCATTTGTAGAGCAGCTCAAGTGCATCTGTGCTTTACATCAACTATTTCACCAGGCTGAATTCTAACCCATCTGCCTTTCATTACTTTTGCTCTGAGTCTACACTTACTTTGTTTCTCATGCATCCCCCTTTTCAGCAAGATTGATATTCCTCCCCTCTTGAGTTTTTTCTCTTTTCTAACCTAGTAACTAGCATTTTAACACCTGCCCCCCTCAATGCTTTCTTCGTTTCTCATAATACATTGCCTCTCAATTTATTAATTTGTTCTCTAAAACATTTCTTTTTATTGTGTGTGTGCTCTTCAAGTTCATTACGTTATGTCTAAATCCATGAAGCTAGAACCTCGCTCTTCTTCCAGAAGAACATTCTGGAAATGTGTCTGTCCTTGTGTCTTTAATAAAAAACACAGCTTGCTAGACAGCAATATCTGGGACTATTTCTCTCTAATCTCTTCAGCATTTCCATGTTAAGCTAATAGACGAGTTATGTGATCATCTAAATCTATAATACAACATTTTGCTCCTCTCTCCTCTCTAAATATCTAGAATTATTTTTAAAATTTCCAATTTATTAAATATTCATTAGAAACTTTCAGAGTCTGTTATCCTTTAATTCTCCTCTGTACACATGTATGCAATCATGGTAATCATGTGGTTTTCATTAGTTATTTTAATCAATTAGTTCACATAAAACTGTTACTAAACATAGCCTTTTATTCTTTTTTGAGAAGTTGCATCATGCCAGACACTTTAATAAATACTTTATAAAAATAATAATGCTTTATTTTCTCAGTAGTACTTTAAGGTATATATTATTATTACTATTACTATTACTAATATTAATCAGTTCCTTTTTAAAGCTATAAAAACTGAGACTAAACTGATTAAATATCTTCTCTAAAATTATACAGTCATTAAGGGCATATGCCAAGCCTTCAATTCAAGAATGTGTAATTGAAAATTCTGCACTATTAACCAATAAAGTACATGGCCTAACATCGCCAAGCTCTATTCTAAAAGTGTAAAAATCTCTCTGGGACTGTGAGAAGAAATATCAGGTAGGCCTGAAAAAGAAAAAGGCAGCTTTTCCATCAATCAGGCTAGGTGTCAAGTTGGACACAGACAAGTTAACCCCCAATTTAATGGAAAACATTATTTCTCCAAAGCCATGCAGTGGAATGCCATAATAAACCTTTGTTTGCATGGCTTCTTCTTACTTACCAGACTTGCTTCCAGAAGTTGTTTGTTTTTTATTACTAGGACATCTAATTGCTAAAATGCTGTCTCCTCATGACAACACCCAACCTAGTAAACCGTCACCTCTCTTAATCCCACCTAGAAACAGCAAGTAATCCAGAATTAATACTCTCTTCTCTTAGATACATTTCACAGTAACCAAAACACTACAAAGGATGCTTCCTTGTTCCTTCTCGTCATATATCATTCTATAGTTCCTCTAAAGCAGATTTTCAACTGGTGTGCCATAAGAATGTTTAAAAGGTGCAATACCTGACTATTTAGTCAGGGGCACTGATCTATTTTCCCTTAGATTGTCAAATAAAAGCTGACAACAGTCAACACAACAGTAGCCACACAATATGAATGCCCTGTCATGAGCTATAAATATATAGGTCATATAATAGAGTTGAATGTTATTGGTCAAGTGGTCTAATAAGTTTGCATATGATTGGTTAATTCTTGGTACCAGAAATCCTTATATACAAACAAATACAGGCACCTGGTTTGTTTTAAACAGTCATTTTGGAGCAAAAAGGGTAGGTAATTAGTATTATTTTTTTTGTAAATCAATCAAAACTATACCTTTTTTTTTGTCAGAGTGACAAAAAATATTTTTTGGTGTGCCACAGAATTTCAGTGATTAGTTTATGTGTGCCATGAGGTGAAAAAGGTTAAAAATCAGTGCTCTAGAGTGCTTTCTTGTTGCATCATGTAAATGAATCTGATCCTGTCAGACTTCAAATGTGTACTTGGTTGTCTTTGGTTGATTAAACCTTTAACAATGCATAGTGAATTAGTACACATAAGTAATTCCCAGCAGAAGAAAAACAAATAGCCATTAAATACAAGAAAGAATGCTTAGTAGCTCTTATAATAAAAAGGTACATTTGAATGGTATGCAACTTTAATTTAGCAATTTGAAAAAGATACTTAAAACTTTTAAAGATTCTATGTTATCAAGATCTGGTTAATGAAGGAGGGGAGGTATGGTAACTCTCATACTGGCAAGTGGAAATATATGTTACTTTAAATTTTCTGGAAGGAAATTTGAACATAAATTGTTCACTTATAACATAAATTTTAATAGGTTTTGGGGAAAAAAATAATTGGAGTAAAGATAAATATTCCTAGGATATTAATGGTTGCACTTTTAGGAAAAAATAAAACTATTACAACAAATGATATAAATACCCCCAAAGAGACATTTAGTTAAATAAATGATGATACAAGTATAAAACAATTCTATGCCAGCAAAAACCCCTTTGTAAATTAACATTTAGTAACATAATATGTTATTAAATTAAAAAGGTAATTTAATGAACAATACATATGGGAGATCAAAATTTCATTAAAACATTTAGATTTAGGTATGTATATGTAGATATATATAGAAACAATATTAATCAAATGTTCTTAAAGGTTTTTTCTACGTGGCAGAATGTGTCATATTTTCTTTTTGTATTTTATGTACACATATTCCTTTGAAAAGCAAAATATAAATATGAAGAGCAATTAATTTAAAACCCACAATCATTTAGTCATTGCTTCTGGCAAAAAGAAAAATTAATAGCCAATATTTTCACTATTACTAACTATAGTTAGCAATATCTATATAAATATCACAAACTTGATGTCTTCATTCCAAACACCTGATATCATCAATCTATTAGATTGTAGTTTTTCAGTGAATTAGAAGGAAAAGCATGAAGTGAGTTAAGAAACAAAGGTCAGTGAAGCTCATACCCTTTAACCCAAAGCTAATCCAAAGATTAGAGCAAATACATTCCTTTCTGTGCACTTGATTTAAAACCTCAGATGACCAAGGAAAATGGTTTAACATCCTAAGAAGGTGATCTTAAAGAAAATAGAAATAAAAGAGAATAAAAGTATTCTGATGCCTTTTCAGTTTCTGGTTCCAGATCTTTCCTGGGTTCTCTGAGAAACACTCCTGTATATTCCCTTCACATTTGGTCTTTCATACTGGCAACCGAGAGTCCTAACTAATACAATAACCTGATTTCAGGTCTTCCTTCCTTCCTTCCTTCCTTCCTTCCTTCCTTTCTTCCTTCCTTCCTTCCTTCCTTCCTTCCTTCCTTCCTTCCTTCCTTCCTTCCTTCCTTCCTTCTTTCCTTCCTTACACACATTGATTGAGCAGATACCATACTGGAAAACTCCTTCCCATTTCCTCCCTCTGCCTACACACCTACTTACACAGGGAGGGCATTCTATTCAGACACAAATATCAGTAGGCACTGAGAGAAAGAGTAGTTAAAACCCTCTCTTTCTATCTATCCTTATTTGCTTATGAGAACAAAGAATAACAGAAGTGCCTTTGATTAAATACAGGCAATTCTCTCCAATTTCTCATGAAAACATCCTCCTTGAGTTATGCCTTCACGAAAAAGATGGCAGTTATGAATGGCCTCAAGATGACCCTGGCAACTGAAGATACAGAATTACAGGTGGTTATTTAGCTGTAGCCTTTTAACAACTGCTAACTGAACCATGGCATTCAATAGTACTGAGGGTTCTTAACATATATCATCTCACTTATGGATATTTAAAAGTATTAGTATTGATAGTATGATTACAAAATAATAGGTATATATTTTTATATTATTCCTTACTGAACTGTGAACTTCATGAGCCATATCACTCACTAGATATAAATAAATATAGCCATGTGCCTATAATTACAACTTCTTCCATGCTAGCACACAACAGCCATATAATAAAGTTATTTAAATAAATTTAGCTTTGTGTATATACCATGACTATGTGTTGTGGTAAGTAATTTATAATATTAATTTGGAGGCATACCACTCTCTGTTTACAATAAATGATTTTTTCCATTTAAATTATACATGAAAAATATAGAAAAATATGATACCAAAACTTTTCCACAATCTCATCAGCCCTTTCTCCCTGAAAAATCTATTACTAACTTTTAAAATTTTTATTTTTTTGTATGCAGATTTTACCGAGTTGAAATAAATGTGGGTGTATGTATGCATCCTTAGTATAATATTTGCAGTCCTAATTTTCTAATGTAACATTATAATTATATTTAGTAGATAAAAGTCTCCTTATAAAAGTTATTATTATTCATATATATATTCACTGAATTTATACACACACACACACACACTCACACTCACACATGAGGTCTGTCAAGAAAACGTCCAACCATTGTTAATATGAGAACAGTTTGTGTAACATCAATGTAACCTGGGAGCCAAAGAGGGTGGAAGGGTGGACTGAAATGTGCATGTGTGAACAATGACAACTTCACTGCCATTGAGGGGGCATGTGTACTGTGTGTCTATCACATTCTAAGTGACTGAGCAAGTAAAGCAATGGATCTGCATCAAATTTTGGGTTTAGCTTGAGCATTCTTTTGTGGAAACTAGATGATTCAGAAGGCTTTCAGGGATGATGCGATGACTGCAGTGCAGATAGAAGCATGGCACAAATGCTTCAAAGATGGTCAAGAATCTGTTGAAAGTGATCCATGTTCTTAAAGGCCTGCAATAGGCAGAACACCTGGGAATATTGAATGTGTATGGGCTGCAATCAACAAAGATTGGCAATTAACAGTACAAGAACTAGAAGCTAGCTAATCTGGGGATTCCAAAAACTACTGTGTCTGAGATTCTGATGCAGGATCTTGGCATGAATGGTATCATGGCAAAATTTGTTTTGCAGTGTCTGCAGTTGGGAGAACATCATGATGAAGTTGGGAGAACTGTGTGAGGTCCCAAGGTGCCTACTTTGTAGGGGACTGGGGTGTCATTGTCCTACGTACAATGTTTCTTGTATCTTGTATTCTCTTCGATAAGTGTCTCTATTTTTCATATTACATGGACACTTTTTGGACAGACCTCAATAACATATATACAGATAGTAACAAAATCTATTTTACTGTTATATGTACCTGCTTCTATCCAGCATAAGACAGTCTAACAGCCCTTGGACCATGAGATGTCAGACTAGCAGACCTGTCTGTGTCCTTCAGGCTTAGCGCCTTCCTTAAACTGTGATCTGGGGCAATAACTTGCTGCATGGTTCCTCCCCTTCTTGAATGTACTCTGCTCTTTCAGTGTGCTACTTACTGGGTCTTTCTTGCACAGCCATCACTCTGCTTTCCTGTTTGCTACGCATGGCTCTGGGTCTGGCTGAATTTTATGCCCTGAGATCAGCATAAAATTGGGAGAAACTCAAGAACCTTCAGGGTGGATCCAGATGACCATGCTTCTTTGGAATCAGTGTCCAGTGCTGAACTGAAAAGCAGATGGGTCCCAATCTCCCCCCACAGGTGACAGAGTAAGACTGGAGAATGGACACCACTTTGAGCTGTGGCTAGAATGGATCTGTCATCCTTTGGCCAGGGTATGTCTGGACAGACAACTGTGTGGGTACTGAAGACCACATCTGCACATGAGTGGCTCCCTGGAATTCACTGTGATGTCAAAGTTTGTCCCATTTTGACTCTCGAACTTCCATATTCTTCTGTAAGGCAAGAAATACTACTGTGTGATATCTTCGCACAAAGCCAAGGAGCTATGTTTTCCCGTCTTTCTGTCAATTCTGAGTTTGTCTTTGGCAGATATCCAGCATGTGGTCAACTCTCTGCCCTTGGGTGTCTGAGGGTCAAATCAGGAGAGGAGGCACCAGACATAGATGCCAAAGTGACCAGTCACCTCATGAGACCCTAGACATGACTCTGTGGACTATTACATGTGATTCAGAACTCACTTTTTATTAGCTTCCATACCTCTGACCTTTCTCTTTCCCTTGTTATCCTGACACTAACATATAAATCCCCCTGGTTGTGATTTTCCTTTCTTGAAAAAAAAAAAAAAGAAAAAGCAAAAACAAAACAAATAAACAAAAACCACAAAAATATAAAAATGTGTATAAAACTTGTATAAAGATATTGCTTCTCATATAACCATGATTAAAAATTATGTACATTAATGATTTCTTTTTCCTTTTTGTACCTTCACAGTTGTCTGCAAGAAGGAAACTCACAACTATAGTTTCCTCTTCTTTTCTCCCCATAAATTTTACCTAAAATATTCTTTTTTTCATATGACAATAGCGCTTGTATATTTCACAGATGTCATAGTGGCATTACAAAATTAAGCTCAAAAATAGTCTATTTATTTAAAATGTAACTTCATTTTTGGAATTCATTTTTGATCCTGAAAATGCCTCAACATATATTCATATAAATAAATATTTAATAAGATTTTTCCCTTTGTTGAAATGTAACAATTAATTCGATATCAGATTGTAATACTATGTCAGGAACTAATAACATGAATATGATTCTGTTGGTTTTACTAGCAACTCAACCCAATTACCCAGTATTCAGGATTAATAATGATGATCAGGAAGCCAAACACTCCATAATGCCAATGTCTTACTAAAGAATAAAATATAAGAAGCAAAAATACTATATTATATTTTACATTAAAATTCATTTATCATATATGTGATAGACACAGAGTATTTCAGATGTTCTAAGTTATAGTTCCTCAACCTTGAGGAGTTCACTGTTGAGTAGGCATATAGGTATGTCAAGAAATAAGTCTAATGCAACATTCAGTCATGAAAAAGTTAATCAAAGAGTATAATGGAAGCAAGTGTAAATCTCTTCTCTTATGACTAGTACCCTCAGATGATTTATATAATAGAAAGAACACATTTAGGAATTTGAGAGCATGTCCATTGATTTCAGATATCATCAACCAATCTTCAGAAAAAAGGTTTTTCCTCTCTATTTTGACCCACCAGCTGTCTGTTTAACTACCCCAAAAGGAATGTAAGGGGGAGGGTGTAGTTTGAAGAAGGAAAGAATAGAATCAAGAAAGATGTACATATTCTCTAAGTTATCTTTTCTTACAAAAGAGACAGTAATCCACTCACTGTCTGATGAACACTTGGGCTACTTTTTAATCTTGGCTATTATAAATAATGTTGCAATAAACATAAAAGTGCATATATTCTTTCAACTTAATGCATTGGGTTTTTTGGGGAACATATCCAAAGAAATTGGTAGAGTATAAGGCAGTTCCATTTTTAATTTTTTGAGATAACTCCATAATGCCTTCCACAGGGCTGCACCAATCTGCATGAATATTACTCAGACTTAAAAAAAAGAAGGAAATCTTACCTTTTGCAACAGCATGGATGGGCTTGGAGGGTATTATGCTAACTAAAATAAACCGGTCAGAGAAAGACGAGTACCATATGATTTCACTTATGTGTGTGAGCTGATGAACAAAATAAACTAACAAATAAAATAGAAACAGACTCATAGTTACAGAGAACACACTGACAACCATCAGAGGGGAAGAAGTTTGGGGATTAAGATAGGAGGAACACAGAACATTCATGCTATGAAAGCTGAGTCAAGTGTTTCAAAGGAAGGGAGTGTAGTTTGTACACTCTGGAAAATATCACGAAGAGAATGAGTGAAATGAAGACAGAGTAGTGGCCAATGAAATCAGTAATATGAAGACCGTTGGTAACCTAGACAAGAGCAGTTGCAGAAGTATGGTGGAGAAGCAAGCTAGGTGAGAGAGAATATAGGAATGACCAAAAGGTGAACAAGTCAAGTAATGAAAAAAATGAGAGATAGTTAGATAGTATAGGTAATAGACACAACTATATTTAAAATTTTAATGATAAAAAAACAGAAACACATTTCGCAGAAGGTGAATGTGGAATCAAAGGTAGTTTGTTTATTTAATATTTAATATGTTGGACCATATTTTGAACATTATAGAAATGATCTACAAAAAGGAATTAGTGGGAATTAAGATGTAGTAGGTAGAGGCGGGAACTATAAAAGACAAGCCCTTAAAAAAATAAAGGACAATATCTGACACTGTTTCTGTTCTGCTTGTTCATATATATATACATAATTTTTAAATCTCTCTTTTCTTCTTCTTCTTAAAGAAGACCCTAACATTTCATGTAATGTTGAGTTGGTGGTGATGAACTCCTTTAGCTTTTTCTTATCTGGGAAGCTCTTTATCTGTCCTTCAATTCTACATGATAGTTTTGCTGGGTAGAGTAATATTGATTGTAGGTCCTTATTTTTCATCAGTTTGAATATATCTTGCCAGTCCCTTCTGGCCTGCAAATTTTCTGGTGAGGCATCAGCTGACAGTCTTATGGGAACACCCCTGTGGGTAACTGACTGCTTTTCTCTTGCTGCTTTTAAGATTCTGTCTTTGTCTTTAACTTTTGCCATTTTAATTATGATGTGTCTTGGTGTGGGCTTCTTTGCGTTAATCTTGTTTGGGACACTCTGTGCTTCTTTGACTTGAATATCTATTTTCTTTGTCATATTAGGGGAGTTTTTTGTCATTATTTTTTCACATAGGTTTTCAATTCCTTGCTCTCCCTTCTCCTTTTAGCACCCACATCATACAAATGTTGGAATGCTTTAAGTTATATAAGGGAAATACCCCCAAGAAGGCCAAAGTGTCCATATAGCAGCCAGGATACACTGGAAAAAACAAAAATTTAGAGACTTTCACTGTCATCCCTAGATGGACCTGAAGTTGGCACATAGACTGCAGGACAGACTGAACTATAAAAATGGCACGTTTTTTGTCGCTCTTCTTTAACAAATGCTTTGGGCACCACCCCCTCATATCACAAATTGCTAATTTTTTACTTGGTTGACCCATATGACCATTAATTTCCTTCCTTTCACTCTAACTTTAGCTGCACATCTCTGTAATTCACCTAAAAATGGCCAAACTTTCTGTCTCCCCTGAATGAATCTTAATACTAGTTGTTACAGTGTGTACACCTGAGATTGACTGCTAGGTTAACAAGGAATTTAGAAGAGAGTTGGGGCACCATTGTGGCAGCTGTTTTTGAGTTAATTCCTGGTGCTCAGCTTCCAACCAAATCTTCAATTTCTCCCTCATAGACAGGAAATAACATGGAGGAGCATTTACTGATCAATTAAACAAGTAATTTGGTTGAATGTTTATTATTGATTTCATGGTCTTCCCTTAAATCCTGATAATAGGCACATAAATCTGTCAATTTTTCCTTTTCAGAAAATCGTATCTCTGCCAACACCCCAACCTCATCACAAAATTGTCAAGAACTATGAAGGGTCTGAAATTTTACCATGTTTTTAAGCTGACATGTTAACCTGCAATATTTTCCTGGATTCTATTAGAAACCATGAGATTAATGGATCAGATACAAAATACAATTTGTTACTCATAGTAACATCTGTAGCCAAAATATTAGTTTTTGTGCCAGTCCCTGAGCCTCAATTGCCAGAAGGTGGTAGGAAGAGAGACATGATAGCTGCACATGTAGTGAGCTGCATTACAGTAACCTTGAGCTCAGAGAATACAGATATTTTATAATAGTTATTAGATATGACTGCTCTTCATTCTGGAAGGATAAAAAGTTGTTTATTATATGATTGTCCTTGAAAAACAATTCCAGATAAAAGGCAGCTAATCACTTGGTTATAAGCTGTGAAGAAATGTGAGAGATTCACCTAATCGATGGTAGTCTGAAACTAGAACCTAGATCATGCTACTACAGGCATACTGTATTTAATTACTTTAATCTTATAAGAAACATTGTAGTTGTGAGTGGCATGAAACTCCAGTTCTGCTCACAGTCAGGGCAAGACTCCAGTCCTTCCTTGGTTTCTATATATCTATGCATAGTAGCCAGTGAATTGACTAAAATATGTTTGCAGAACAAAAATTAAACCCGTGAATCATCACTTATAATTCAAAGTTCGGATATTCTTACCTGCTCATCACTGCTATTGTGAGATTGAATTGTCTCTGTAAAATGATTTGTCATTGACAACTGAAGTTCCACTGAGAAACTTTGTGTTGCAGTGATTACAGGGGAACTTCATAAATATGGCCAGATGCTTAAAACATAAATTCTAATTTCAGCTATTTAAAAACATACAATTAATGTCTCACTAGTATATTATGGCAGTATTTGAACTCTCATTTAAGTATTTTAAATAATTGAGCATTAAACAACAATAAAAATGAAATAGTTTCCTGGTGATGCTGTTGCCAAGAAGGTCTTAAATCAGAATTTTCTCCTTAAGCAAGCCTTTCTTCCCCTTCTGAGCATTTACTAGTAAAATCTTCTTAATAAATAATATAAGTGCCACTTAAATTACTCTCACACAGATTCCAGTATTCCCAGGAAAAAGTAGCAATTTTTAACTTCTGCTGGCATCTGTTAAACAATTCTGGCTTTCCAGACCCTATAAAGTTTGTCATTCACTTGTAAATCATAACTTTTTGCAACAACATACATGGCTGTCTTTGCATTTTTTTAAGTATATTTTATTGATTATATTGTTAGAATAGTTTCAATTTTTTCCCCTTTGTCCCCATCCACCCAGCACACCCCCTCCCCCAACAATCCCTCCCGCCAAGTCCATGCCCATGGGTCATACATACAAGCTCTCCTACTTCACCTTTTCATATATTCTTCTTCTTCTTTTTAATTAATTAATTAATTAATTAATTAATTAATTAAACAATAAAAAAGAACAATCCCTCCCTCTCAACTTAACACCCTTTATAATCTTATAAAGGACAATGGGCGAAGGTCTCGAGCTCCTCTAGCTGCTTCAAGCTGGACATGGTTGTCGTCCTACCTACGCTTGGGTCCAGAAATTTCTAATAAAAGTGAGGGTGTGGAGGGGAGGGTTGCCTTCCCACATGGGGAAGGATGTACAGACTCCAGGTTGGTTGGCTGTCCTCAGAGGATGGCATGCTTGATTTAACAGGCTGCCATCCTTGTTGTATTGTGGAGGCAACAGATTGGGCAACAGGGTTAAAGGACATCATTCAATACATAACCACTAGATGACAAAAGACAGGGATTAATTTTTCAATGTCCCACATTAGGGAAAAGAAGGGCTTCTTTGGAGGAAGGTGTGCCAGGTACATCTCACCTGTCTAAAACCCTTTGGCCAATTATACTTAGTTTGAGCTGAGGAAAATAGTTTAGGTTTCCCTCCTCTCAGACCTCTGGGCTCTTTCTGTTCAAGCCATTAGGACAGAAAAGAGAAACGAGTTTTAAAGTGAAGCCCATAGACCCCCCCATTCTTCACCAACCCAGTCACTTAGTTCAGTCAAACCATTGAGTCTCAGGAGTCAACAATGCAGACAGGATTAAGTGAGGCCTATATGTACAGACAATCACTCAGGTAATGAGATCGTAGGCTTATGCGCTTTGAAAACAGAAAACACATGTTAATTTATGTAACATAACCCACATACAAGTCTCTAAATCTGTAGGACTGTCTTATCGGAAAGACATCCAGTTGCAAAGCAATTGACATTATTCTTGCCTGTAAATTAAACTTTGGTAATGCACAGACATAGTTTAACTTTCAAATGAAACAAATTTTAAATAAAAAGAAACTTTAAAGACGGTTAGCTGCACTACTTTATAGTCTACGACTGAGCATTGTGATTTTCCTTGAATCATGATTTTTCTCCCTAAGATTACCCTCTTTGTCATTACAGAGACAGCATTAAGTCCATTTTTAATTTATCCTGTTCATTTGCATAAACACAACAAGAGCATAAAATGATCACTTATGATCTTTAGTTCTGCTTTGCTGGAACTTATGCAAGAAACATTTAAAGTGATCTTCAGTATGTCCTTCAAGGCATAGAAACACAACCACATACCTGGCATTCTGCTTTGCCTGTAAACACCTGCCTTTTCCAAGTACTTCTGGTTTTCCATTGTGCCTTAAGGTCCTCTCTAGCCATATTTCAGGAAAACAACCTTCATTCCTTCCCTGGAAAGATTGTCATGGACCTCGCATCCATTCAAGGTACCAGGCCTTTTATCTCATGGGCTTTTATTACCTTTGAAAGTCAATCCTAGTTCCTCAGGGTTTTTTGGCAACAACCAGAGCCCAAGCATATCTCCTTAGGCATGATATTCCAGTCAAAGTCTTAGTAAAAAAAAAAGAAAACCTCTATTAACAACTGGTCTTATTAGTTTTATGCAAAGAAACTTAGGTCATTACTTACTTCTTTAGAATGCCAAATTCTGGAGGAATCAGATATGGAGAAAAATATACAGTGTGAAGGAAAATCTTTGTCCCTCTAATATTCACTGAACTTGCATTTCCATTCTTTATATTTTCATTTTTTCCCCCACTAAAAATTTTTTATGTTTGTGTTTCCATTACAGTTGTCCCACTTTTCCCCCCTCTTTCTTCCTTGCACCCCGAACCCTTTCTCCCACATTCAGTCCCCACCCAGTTGTCCATGGGTCATTTATACATGTTCTTTAACAAGAACCTTCCCTTTCTTATCCCCTTCTCTCCCTCCCATCTTCCCCTTTGTTACTGTTACTTTATTCCTTGTTTACATATCTCTGGTTCAACTTTGCTCAACAGTTCATTAGTTTCCTGTAATAGGTGATAGCATAAGGTATTTTTCTTTCATTGCCTGTCTTATTTTGCTAAGCATAATTCTTTCTAGTTCCATCCATGTTGTTGCAAATAGTAGAAGTTCCTTCTTTCTTTCAGTACTTATTCAATGCCATTTTCCCCCTTTGTACTCATTTTCCTCTCTGTCTCTCTCTGTTTCTTCATCTTCTTAAAGCAGATTCTTTAGCATCTCCTGTAATGCTGGTTTGGTGGAGATGTATTCTTTTAGCCTTCTTTTGTCTGGGAAACTCCTTATTTCACCTTCCGTTTTGAATGAGAGTCTTGCTGGGTAGAGTATTCTTGGTTGTAGGCCTTTGTTTTTCATTGCTTGGAATATTGTTTGCCATTCCCTTCTGGCTTGTAGTGTTTCTGCTGAGAAATCTGATGATAGCCTTATTGGAGTTCCCTTGTATGTTATTAGTTGTTTCTCTCTTGCTGCTTTTAGGATTCTCTCTTTGTCTTTGAATGTTGGCATTTTAATTATGATGTGTCTTGAAGTGGCTCTTTTGGGGTTCATCTTCATTGGGACCCTCTGTGCTTCCTGGACTTGCATGACTCTCTCTCCTCGTGTTAAGGAAGTTTTCTGTCATTAGTTTTTCAAAGAGCTTTTCTATTCCTTGCTCTTCTTATTCTCCTAGAATTCTTATGATACAGATATTATTACTTTTCATGTTTTCCTGCAGCTGTCTTAGAGCCTCTTCACTCTTGTTCAGTCTTTTTTCATTTTGTTGCACTGTCTGGGAGTTTTTGTCTACATTGTCCTCCAGCTTGCTGACCTGATCTTCTGCTTGCTCTAGCCTGCTTTTAATTCCTTCTACTGTGTTCTTCAATTCAGAGATCATATTCTTCACTTCCTCCTGGCTCTTATTGATAGCTTCTATGTCTTTTTTCATGCTGGTGTAATTCTCAGTAAGTTCCTTGTAGTTTTTCTGGAGTTCTTTGTAGTTTCCCTGGAGCTCTTTATAGTTTCTGCTGAGCTCATTGAGCTTCCCCATAATCCATGCTTTCAATTCCATATCTGATAGTTGGCTCCCCTCTATTTCACTTAGCACTCTTTCTGGGGATTTTAACTTTCCTTTCGATGGGGGGTTATTTCTCTGTCTCCCCATTTTTCTTACTCCTATTGTCTGTTGGCGCTTCTTAGAATGATCTGCACTTCCTGGATCTGCCCCTGGTGGCGTCAGATCCTGTACCAGTCTGGGCCTAGGCAGCCTGTTGGAGACTTCCAGGGATCTACTGCCTTTGTCTGACTTCTTTAGTTGTTAATCTATTCAATCTGTGATTAGCTGTCAGGCTTAAGGACTGTGGATGTGGCATCTTAATTCCTATAGGCAGGGCTTTTGCTTCCCCTCAGGCTGATATCACTTGGAGGGGAATGGTCTGCCTGCAATGTGGGGATCAGTCAACTTTGGTACCCGTCTGGCCCCTTCCCCAGCTCTCCCCTCAAAGCCACCACACCAAACTCTCCCCAGACATCTCCAGTCCTCTCTGCCTTCCTTCTGCTTGAGCTCAGGGTAAGTGCGGGCAAAATATTTTTGTATGTGTTCCCCTTAAGAGCTCTTTTCCTCTCGCTGTTTCTCTCCAGCTAGCAAGAAACCCTGTGGCTTTTTACTTTTCTCAGCTTGATACTATTTTACTTTCCACTCTGTTGCTGTAGGCTGGGAAGCTCAGCTGGTGGTTTGGACCCTGCCCTTCTCAGGGGGAACCCCCGGCTCCTGAGCTGTTTCTCAGTCTTTTCAGCTGCCACCCATGTGAGCCCAGCCAACTCTTCCTTGTCTCCGCACTCCCTACTGGTCACGTTGTGATGTAGTGGCCTTTTCTGTCTCTCCGTGGTTATTAGACTTCTCTCCAGCTAGTGTTCGGTTGGTTATCCCAGATGATTTCTCCAAAATTAAGTTGTAAATCCAGACTAGTTCTGGGAGGAGGTTAATGTAGGTTCCACTTACTCCTCCACCATCTTGTTTCTCCTGCATTTCTTTCAACACTGGGAATCTTTGTTGAGATAGTCGGAAAATATATTAGAGAAGAATAATTAAATTTGTTTATTAAAACAGGTGGTAAATTTAAGTCATGAACCATTCTTTTGTTTTAGGAACAACAGGTTCATGACCACTAAACATTTATGGTAACTGACCAAGATGTTATATCAAGTTGTCTTAAAAACTTCGGGGCTATAGGCAGATATAAAATGAGGTTCTCTGCAGAAATAAAGGGTAGGAAGTAGAGAAGGTATTATTAGATCTTATAAAAGAAAAAAAGGCATCCTGTCTATAATATCATGCTTAAATTAATCTTGTAATACAGAAGTTAAGATATTATAAATTTCAACTATAATTGTATAACTTTATTAGCCACAAAACCATTTGTGTAAGATAATCAAAATTTAGGTTCTTGACTTTCTTTATTCATTTTCTCTCCTGTAATACTTGATAATATTTTCTGAGAAAATGAATTTTAGAAAATAAAAAAAGAATTTACCCAGTATAATAACTGAGTTTTTATAGGTTTTTTCACTTATCACTTGGGGGCATATTCTTACATCTTCTTTACTTAATTCATGTTTCATTCCTCATTTCTCATTGTACTTATTTCCCTCTTACAAATGGTATAAAATAATATTTTACTCTCAGAAATTTTTGGAAGACAAGAAAAAAAAGATAGTTCATATTAATTAATTAAATAACACACTGATTTTTCTATTTTAATTATTACAATGATAAAGCAGTTTTTAATTACCGAGTAAAATATCTCTTGTAGCTGCCAAAAAGGCTAGTAAGATATGAAAGAGTCTTGAGAGAAGTAGTGTCTTACAAAATAGGAGGTCTGAGACATGCTTTAGAGCCCTACGTTCAGTTCTAAAAGGGACACTTGAGAAAACTGACAAGTTGGAGTGGAGTAACAAGATAGTAACCAGATATAATGGTATTAAAACCACGCCACATAAAGAGTGTGTTGGAGTTGGTAGATGAACATATGTGGGCACAAGTTTATAGCTGTTTATAAGCATTTTCATTAAAACTTGTCTATGAATGTGGTTCCTCATGTCAGAATTATAAGAAAGGTAAAAGTGATGGGGAGTCAGAATGCTTGACAAAAGGGAAGTTTTCAAAATAATCAGAACTACTGAAAATGGAAATCAGTTTTCTAACAGTGCAATCCAGGAATGTGCTGAGAATACTATCAATAAGGTTTAAGGTTCTACTCAAGAATAGCAATAGATGATTTCTCAACCCCTTTAACTCTGCAAACCTATGACTTATTTATCTTAAAGAGAGTTGATACCCAGATAGAGACTCATCTGACCCAGTAAAAGATCCAGATTAATCAAAAGTTAGTTTGGTAAGGGATAAATCTCTACAATATTGATCTCAAATTTGGGGGTGGTTGTGGATGTGTTCCAGCTATCAATCTCTTTGAGAATTACATTTAATAATGAGATATGCCTTGTCCAAGATCATACCACCCTGTTATCCAGGCAACCTATATTTAATGATTGACTGAATTGGGAGTACAAAAATTCCTTTGCCTATCTCTGAGCAACAATAAAATACCATTCTAGCTTCAGAGTTCTTTGTGGAGTGGGATGAATTCATATTTTGGCAATGCTTTAACACACATTCCAAAGTTGCCAATTCCTCCTTTCTTGTGTTTAGATAAGATGAGCAACAAGCGTTGGAGGCCTTGAAAAGATTCATGAATTTCAGAGGGTAGGATATAAGTAAAGAGTTAAGATATTACCACACTAATAAAAGTTTAGAAATCTAGTAATCTGTGGCATTCCATAAAATACCTTCTAAAATAAAGTACAACTAATACATCTCATACCTCCTAGCATAAAAGAAGGAAGTCTCATGCCCAGTGCGCCATACCTAGAGGACTGCTCTGCCTGTTATATGAAGTGGCATGAAAAGTTTCAAAGTTTGAGTAAGACACAGAACAAGAAAAGGTCCTGTAAGAAGTCTAGATTTCCAGGTTTTGGTATAAGTACCCCTAATGCGTGGGTGATTTAATCTGACAGGCTATGTTGTCTTAGGTATATCTGTGGTAAGAAAAGATGCTACATAGTGTTTATATACAGCTTAATGGGAAAATTACAATTCAGTCCCCTGGTGTTATGTACCAAGGCTATACCACCTGCAAGGGAGACTCAAACATCTTTTGAATTAAATATCTTGTGTTGCTGGCTCTGCTAGAGATGAATTCTAAGATACCAATGACATGTAGCCAGAAATGTCCAACCCAAGCTGGATTCTGTCAACTACACCATATTTTAGGACTTACAGAAGAGGCAAGGGTGAAGCAGACAGTCCAGTTAAGAAGCTGTTATAACAATTGAAGGAGGTGGAATTGGTGAGGTTAGAAAGTGCTCGGATTCTGGATATATCTTGAAGATAGAGTTAACACCCTATATTAGTGTATTGAATATGGACTGTTGTGGAAAACAGAGATCCAGAAATGACTAGAAGATTTTGGGCCTGAGGAAAAGGGAAAAAAAATGGATTGGCTATGTACTAAAATGTCAAATACTGTGAAAAGAGATTTTTAAAAGACCAGTGCCAACTGTAGTGAAGCTATCCAAAGCTGTTTTGAACATGTTAAATCTGAGGTACATTATACACATGTCTAGGTTCCAGGGATGAGGTCCAAGCTAGGAAGAGGTACACTTGGGAATTATCAGCATGTAGATTATTTTTAAAACCATGAGTCTTTATGAGATCATTAAAGCAGGATGTGTAGATAAAAAAATAATAAAAAATTTTTGAAAATAGGGTCAGTAACTGAATGCTGGGGCACTCTCCCATTTAAAGGTCAGGGAGATGAGGGAGAGCCAGCAACAGAGCCAAGATAATATAGCCAGATATGAGAAGAAGACAATCAGGTAAATTTTTTCTCCTGGAGCAAATTAAGAAAAGTGTTGCATGGAGGGAGTCATAAACACTACTTCATTTGCAGCTACTAATTAAGATGACCTGATCCCATTGTTCTGTTTCTTCAAATATGCTCTACTTTGGCATTTTCTTCTTTCACTCTTTCTTAATAAGTCCCATTTCCCCCTCATTCCATCAGTCCCTGTGTCTTTGCCCACTCCTCTTTCCTTATAACAATAGCTCTTCAAATACAGTGATAAGTGCTCAGCAACTCATGTCCTATGAGTTAGAAAGGCATCTTTATGGTTTATAAATACAAACATAAATCCTGACATAATTTGTACTCTGACCTTGTATGTTCTCCAATGAATTCATAGTTCTTTTTAGACATTACCTCATTAATCCTAAGATAAGCGATAAGTACATAAACTATAAACATTATAATTTATTTGGAAGCACATGTGAAGAAATAATTGCCTAAAACAGGTCAAGAGGAATGTTTAAACTAAATAAAATTTATTTATCTGTAGATAAAGACTTAGTATTTATAAACTTTTATACATAAATATTCATAAAAACCACATAGAATGGATCGTTGAAATATCAATCCAGGTAACTCAATGAGAAAAACAACCCAAGTGGTGTGCCTGATTTAAACAGGTACAAGATCATATTATTTACATCAATATTATCATAATCATCATAATCACCATTATCTATGAGAAGCCTTAATCAGTGTCAGCACTCTGCTAAACACTTTAAATTATTATTTTAATTATTATAGTTACTCTATGAAATAGATAGTAGAGTTATCTTAAAATGAGGAGCTCTAAGTACAGAGACTTTAAGAAAATTGTCTAAAGTCTCACAGATAAAAGTAATGGGCATGAAATATGTCACTATAAAATCTAATAATAATGATGGTGATACTTAATCTTGGCTTTAAAATAAGAATTAAGATTATTGCCAATAGTATCATAAATGCTGAAATGACAAATCTTGAAGATAGTTTAGCATGAGAAACAGGAAACAGAATCAAACAAAAAATAGAAATTAAATGTTGGTTCTTTGGAAAAACTAATGAAATTGAAATGTCTAGCAAAAATAAATAAGGTAATAATATAGACAATAAATATATTTCTATCTTATATTTTTATGATCTATTTATCTGTTTATCATTATCATCATTTGTCTATCTAAGCTAACATAAACTTAGAAAGAAAAATTGGCCCAGGGCAAGAAAAGAAAATGACAAACCAAAGTCACTTGTTAAAACAGATGCAAAAATTCTAACCAAATGAGAAAAAGTTAGCAAAATAATTGCTTACATATTCACATTTGAATTAGTGCCTCTTTTTCATGGTGCTTGAGTCATTTCACCATTTTCACGTAACTTAAAACCTTCTTGCTTAATCTTTGCTTCTAAATATTATTTTGCTGTAGTTATGCTTGGTTTGCTATTCTTTAGTTCAAGGCAATTCACAAACAGTACTTCTATAATCAATGGCAAATCAAGGAAAATGTTGAACGAGGAAGATTCTTGACCACATTTGAACTTTGCCAGAATCATTCTACCTTTGGTATGTAGGATGTACTACACTGGAAGAAAACACACTGAAAGCCAGTTAGGATGCCCTTGCAAGGCAAAAGTTAATAAATACATGGATGCCTGTAGTGTATAAAATGAAGCTGAAATAAAATAAATGCTGTAGATTTAACTAGTTAAGATTAAAGCTTTCTTCCATACTACAGATATTTCTAGTGGTCCTATAAAAATAAATGTAATGCCCAAATTAGAGAAATAGATTTTAATAAATGCTGTTTAATAATAGCATTGCCTATTTTTTGCATTATAAAGCAATATAAATTGTGCTTAAAATTATTAGATATAATTACTGAGTACATTCAGATACACAGATATAAAGTAAATATTGAAGATTTTTTATATGTGGTAATAATGACTAGTAAGATATTACATGGAAAAATATACTGAAAACATTTTATATTTATAAACTATAAACAAAATATAAGAAAATATTAAATTTAAAATTAATAAAAACATAAATTTTATAATACAATATAATTGAAAAGAAAGTATATAAATAAAAGCACTACATTTTATTAAAGAACATAAAATGATTTTAATAAGCAGAGACAATCAGTTTTTTGGTAGGTATTTTCTTTAAGGATGATATGTCTGTGTTTGATGGCAGCATAAAAATAATCTTTTATGTATAAAAGTCTATTTGGTTTTAAAAACCTCACAGATATCGTTCAAAAAAGTTCAATTAAAAATATCTCCATTAAAACAAGTATTTCTGGGTGTTTTTCAGTTAGTATTTAAATCATATATTTATTACTTTAAAAATTTAGACTTTATTGTTTTGATGATTGTTATGGTCATTACTTATTTAGTTAACTAAAATAATTGAAGGAGACTCAAGTCCTGCATTATGTATAAAACAGAATGGCTAAAAACATGGGCTTTGGAGTCAGATATCCACCTTTCTTCAAGTCCCCTTGATTAGCTGAAAGGCTTTGAGTAATCCTGTGGATTGAAATGTGTCCTTTAAAAAAAAAGTTAGGTCATAACCTCTGATACCTCTACATCACACCTTATTTGAAAATAGGGTCTTTGCAGATGTTAACTGAGGTCCTTAGGGTGGTCCCTAATTCAATATGCCTGGCATCCTTATTCAGAGACACAGAGACAAATATACAGAGAGAAGAATGCCATGAATGACAAAGGCAGGGATTGCGATGAGGCATCTTTTGGGTTGACCGAGAACTCCATTTGGTTTTTCCC
Source organism: Furipterus horrens (assembly GCF_987537825.1). Taxonomy (NCBI): domain Eukaryota; kingdom Metazoa; phylum Chordata; class Mammalia; order Chiroptera; family Furipteridae; genus Furipterus; species Furipterus horrens. The sequence goes on from NW_028327171.1 coordinate 94,151,688, forward strand.
GTAAAATAAAAGACACACTTTTCATTTTCACCAATAACTTTATTGATTTGGAATTTTAAGCATATCAGCTATCTCCCATGTGGTATAATGTTGAGGTCCCCTGGGAAAGTACCGAGACTTGGAGCCCCACGCAGGACAAACCAAGGAAATGAAGCCAGTGATATCTGATCAGAAAACTGGGAAAGCTGGGTGAATACATGCCTTGATGCTATAGCCAGTGGGCCCCAGTGAGAATCCGGCCATGAGAAAATGCTTTATGTCTTTTGAGGCTTGCCCTGTTCTTTTACCTTGCTTGATCGCTTTATCATACCAGCAACAGAGGTTTTAACTTTAACTCAAAATGAACTCACCCTCCCTGTTTTATGGTCATCTTGAAGTCTTTGTGTCCAACACACCCTGATCCAAGGGAGATCTCAATGTTCCTTCAATTGTTATCCCTGAGCAATATCTGCTTTCTGTACTCAGCACTGTTTAACATTGATTGATGAGCTTTACATGCTCTGACTCCAAAAAACCTCCGCTGCCTTGTGGCATACCTCTTCAGGGGAAAGGCTAAGGGAGTAAACCCCCACAGAAAATCCGGAGCCGGAGTCCCTAAGGCGGTTTGACGTTGTAGTCAACACCGGCAACTCCTGCGGCGCACCTGAACCCAAGCTGTATCGACTCCGTCTTTCCCTTGGACCCTTCAGCTGCGAAGAGAGGGGGGGTCTGCTGCATGGGCAACAGCAGACCCTCCATATAACCCTGCCCAGGCTCTGTAGCTTCAGCGTCATCACAAGATGTCGATTCAACATGGGAGGAGACAGATACCGTGTCACTCCCGAGTCGGACTGCACAGCCATTCTCGGTGGTGCAGATAGACTCTTAAGAAGCTACACCATCGTCTCTCGAGACGGACTGCTGCCGACGACGACATGCATGCTGTATGCCCTTAAGCTTACTGCACTCAATAAAAGACCTTGGAGGAAGGCAATTGAGGCATTTGTCTCTCAGACATTTGCCAGCCTGTTCTCCCCTAGCACAAGCTGCCTGGGAAGTCTTAATTCCATCCATGACACCAGGGGATCTCTGCAGGTTAGTGGTCCCCAATAGTATAATGTTTATTGTTCTCAACTAATATCTCAATTTGACTGCTATCAATTTCAACTAGTCTACCCAACTGCGGAGCATCATCCAGAGAGAAATATCCAACATAAAACTTCACAAAGCATTTTTTAAAACATTAGACCAGTCACAGAACCTTCTCCATACATTGCACAAATCTTCTTTGGCGTTTTGGTTGCATTTTTGCCTTTCTTGAAATCATAAAGCACAATATGCCAAAAATGTTGTGTATTTTCTTCTGTCTTCAATATTAAAATGGCTACATAAAAATTCACCAATTTTGATAAGGTTTTTTTTTTTTTTTTTTTTTTTTTTTTTTACTGCACACTGATATGACAGCTGTCACAACACAATCTAACAAAATTGTTTCATATAAACTTAAAAATAGCAAACAGTACAAGAGACATCTTAGGGAAAAACCAAATGAACTTTCTGGCCAATGCAATACAAGCCAAGGGATACAGAGGATTGCCAGCAACATCAGAAGCTAAGAGAAAGTCATGAAATAGATTCTTCCCTAGAGCTTTGAGAAACAGCATGGGCATGCAGACACCTTGATTTCAGACTCTCAGCCTCAAGAACTGTGAGAGGATAAATTTGCTGTTTTAAGTAACCCAGAAGTTTTAGAAAATTAATATAAGTAAATAAAATTTATTCAGGTTTCAGGTTTTCTCCTTTTTCAAATAGACATAATAATTCCCTTCGAGGCCTTAATTTTTTGTTGTTGCTGTCTAAATTTTGTCATTTGTAAAATAATAATAATTGTATTATTGTCATAATATTGCCAGGATCAAATGAGAGTTATATTAAAGCACTTACTCCTGTGCTATTTTATTATTTGATTTGATAATCCTCGTTATATGTTTAACCTACTGCTTAAAACATGGTAAGCACTTGGGAAGTATGATGTCTTACTCTGGTTAAATAATAGACACATGTAAAACACGTGGGGCAACAATATTACAAGCTTTAAATAATTTTGTGCTATTACAATTTATTAGTTTTGTAAGTAAAGTAATTCACTTATCCTTTGAGTTATTTAATTTTTTAAGTATAATTTATCGATTATATTGTTAGAATAGTTCCAATTTTTTCCCCCTTGGCTCCCCTCCGCCCAGCACACCACCTCCCCCAACAATCCCCCACCAAGTCCATGTCCATGGGTCATACATACAAGCTCTTCTGCCTCATCCTTTCATATATTCTTCTTCTTTATAATTAATTAATTAATTAATTAATTAAACAATAAAAAAGAACAATCCCTCCCTCTCAACTTAACACCCTTTATAATCTTATAAAGGACAATGGGCGAAGGTCTCAAGCTCCTCTAGCTGCTTCAAGATGGACGTGGTCGTCGTCCCACCTACACTTGGGTCCAGAAATCTCTAATAAAAATGGGGGTGTGGAGGGGAGGGTGGCCTTCCCACATGGGGAAGGATTGTGCAGACTCCAGATTGGTTGGCTGTCCTCGGATGACGGCATGCTTGATTTAACAGGCTGCCATCCTTGTTTTATTGTGGAGGCAACAGATTGGGCAACAGGGTTAAAGGACATCATTCAATCCATAACCACTAGATGACAAAAGACAGGGATTAATTTTTCAATGTCCCACATTAGGGAAAAGAAGGGCTTCTTTGGAGGAAGGTGTGCCAGGTACATCTCACTTGTCCAAAACCATTTGGCCCATTATACTTAGTTTGAGCTGAGGGAAATATTTTAGGTTTCCCCCCTCTCAGACCTCTGGGTTCTTTCTGTCCAAGCCATTAGAACAGAAAAGAGAAACGAGTTTTAAAGTGAAGCCCACAGACCACCCCATTCTTCACCAACCCAGCCACTTAGTTCAGTCAAACCATTGAGTCTCAGGAGTCAACAATGCAGACAGGATTAAGTGAGGCCTATATGTACAGACAATCACTCAGGTAATGAGATTGTAGGCTTATGCGCTTTGAAAACAGAAACACATGTTAATTTATGTAACATAACCCACATACAAGTCTCTAAATCTGTAGGACTGTCTTATCGGAAAGACATCCAGTTGCAAGGCATTTGACATTTTTCTTGCTTGTAAATTAAACAGCTTTGATAATGCCACAGGCATAGTTTAACTTTCAAACGAAAACAAATTTTAAATGAAAAGAAACTTTAAAGACAGTTAGCTGCAGTACTTTACAGTCTAGGACTGAGCATTGTGATTTTCCTTGAATCATGATTTTTCTCCCTATGATTACCCTCCTTGTCATTAAAGGGACTGCATTAAGTCCATTTTTAATTTATCCTGTTCATTTGCATAAACACAACAAGAGCATAAAATGATCACTTATGATCTTTAGTTCTGCTTTGCTGGAACTTACGTGAGGAACATTTAGGGTGACCTTCAGTCTGCCCTTAAGGGCACAGAAGCTGAGTCACACAACTGCCATTCAGCCTTGCCTGTAAACACCTGTCTTTTCCAAGTCCTTCAGGTTTTCCATTGTGCCTTAAGGTCCCTTCTAGCCATCTTTCAGGAAAACAACCTTCATTCCTTCTCTGGAAAGATTGCCATGGACTGCACATCCAACCAAGGTACCAGGCCTTTTATCTCATGGGCTTTTATTACCTTTGAAAGTAAATCCTAGTTCCTCAGGGCTTTTTGGTAACAACCAAAGCCCAAGCATGTCTCCTTTAGGCATGACATTCCAGTCAAAGTCTTAGTCAAAAAAAAAATCGTTATTAACAACTGGTCTTATTAGTTTTATGCAAAGAAACTTAGGTCATTACTTACTTCTTTAGAATGCCAAATTCTGGAGGGATCAGATAGGGAGAAAATATATACAGTGTGAAGGAAAATCCTTGTCCTTCTAATATTCACTGAACTTGCATTTCTATTCTTTTTATTTTTATTTTTCCCCCCACTAAAAATTTTTCTGTTTGTTTGTTTTTCCATTACTGTTGTCTCACTTTTTTACCCCTCTTGCTTCTCTGCACCCTGTCCCTCCCTTCTCCCACATTCAGTCCCCACCCAGTTGTCCATGTCCATGGGTCATTTATACATGTTCTTTGACTAGACCCTTCCCCTTCTTACCCCCTTCTCTCCCTCCCATCTTCCCCTTTGTTACTGTTACTTTATTCCTTTTTTACATACCTCTGGTTCAATTTTGCTCAACAGTTCATTAGTTTCCTGTAATAGGTGATAGCATAAGGTATTTTTCTTTCATTGCCTGGCTTATTTCACTAAGCATAATTCTCTCTAGTTCCATCCATGTTGTTGCAAATGGTAGAAGTTCCTTCTTTCTTTCAGTAATTATTCATTGTCATTCCCCCCTTTGTACTCATGTTCCTCTCTGTCTCTCTCTGTTTCTTCATCTTCTTAAAGCAGATGCTTTAGCATCTCTTGTAATGCTGGTTTGGTGGAGATGTATTCTTTTAGACTTCTTTTGTCTTGGAAACTCCTTATTTCACCTTCCGTTTTGAATGAGAGTCTTTCTGGGTAGAGTATTTTTGGTTGTAGGCCTTTGTTTTTCATTGCTTGGAATATTGTTTGCCATTCCCTTCTGGCTTGTAGTGTTTCTGCTGAGAAATCTGATGATAGCCTTATTGGAGCTCCCTTGTATGTTATTAGTTGTTTCTCTCTTGCTGCTTTTAGGATTCTCTCTTTGTCTTTGAATGTTGGCATTTTAATTATGATGTGTCTTGAAGTGGGTCTTTTGGGGTTCATCTTCATTGGAACCCTCTGTGCTTCCTGGACTTGCATGACTCTTTCTCTCCTCATGTTAAGGAAGTTTTCTGTCATTAGTTTTTCAAAGAGCTTGTCTATTCCTTGCTCTTCTTATTCTCCTTCTAGAATTCCTATGATACAGATATTATTACTTTTCATGTTGTCCTGCAGCTTTCTTTGAGCCTCTTCACTCTTGTTCAGTCTTTTTTCATTTTGTTGCACTGTCTGGGAGTTTTTGTCTACATTGTCCTCCAGCTTGCTGACCTGATCTTCTGCTTGCTCTAGCCTGCTTTTAATTCCTTCTACTGTGTTTTTCAATTCTGAGATCATATTCTTCATTTCTTCTTGGCTCTTATTGATAGCTTCTTTGTCCTTTTTCATGCTGGTGTAATTCTCAGTAAGTTCCTTGTAGTTTTTCTGGAGTTCCTTGTAGTTTCCGCTGAGCTCATTGAGCTTCCCCATAATCCATGCTTTCAATTTCATATCTGATAGTTGGCTCCCCTCTATTTCACTTAGCACTCTTTCTGGGGATTTTAACTTTCCTTTCGATGGGGAGTTATTTCTCTGTCTCCCCATTTTTGTGACTTCTTTTGTTTGTTGGCACTTCTTAGAATGATCTGCACTTCCTGGATCTGCCCCTGGTGGCATCAGATACTGTACCAGTCTGGGCCTAGGCAGCCTGTTGGAGACTTCCAGGGATCTACTGTCTTTGTCTGGCTTCTTTAGTTGTTAATCTATTCAATCTGTGATTAGCTGTCAGGCTTAAGGACCGTGGGTGTGGCAGCTTAATTCCTGTAGGCAGGGCTTTTGCTTCCCCTCAGGCTGACGCCACTTGGCTGGGAATGGTCTGCCTGCTGTGTGGGGATCAGTCAACATTGGTACCCGGCCGGCCCGTTCCCCAGCTCTCCCCTCAAAGCCACCACACCAAACTCTCCTCAAGCATCTCCAGTCCTCTCTGCCTTCCCTCTGCTTGAGCTCAGGGTAAGTTGGGGCAAAATATTTTTGTATGTGTTCTGCTTAAGAGCTCTTTTCCTCTTGCCGTTTCTCTCCAGCTAGCAAGAAACCCTGTGGCTTTTTACTTTTCTCAGCTTGATACTATTTTACTTTCCACTCTGTTGCTGTAGGCTGGGAAGCCCAGCTGGGGGTTTAGACCCTGCCCTTCTCAGGGGGAATCCCCAGCTGCTGAGCTGTTTCTCACTCTTTTCAACTGCCACCCGTGTGAGCCCAGCCAACCCTTCTGCGTCTCCGCACTCCCTACCGGTCACGTTGTGATGTAGCGGCCTCTTCTGTCTCTCTGTGGTTATTAGACTTCTCTCCAGCTAGTGTTCGGTTGGTTATTCCAGATGATTTCTCCAAAATTAAGGTGTAAATCCAGACTAGTTCTGGGAGGAGGTTAGTGTAGCTTCCACTTACTCTTCTGCCATCTTGTTTCTCGAGTTATTTAATTTTTGATGAGGCTATAAATTAATCTTTAAAATTCTAAATTAAATTGCTTCAAATGAAGTAGTTTATGCTTTGATGAACTCTGAGTTTTGTATGAATTTTGAATTTAAAATGGGCAACATATAACTATTTCTAGAAGAAGAAATATACTATTTTTTAAAGAAAAGAAATATAAATATATCAAAAGATATTAATTTCTTAATTTAAATAACTTGCTTTTATGAAAAGGATTGCTATGTTTTTATAAAATAAACGTTAAAATATTTATGGGGAAAGGGATCGCACTATATATTTGCAACTTACTTTGAACCAGCTCAGTAAAATATCCTAAATCTATCTATATCTTTACCTACCTCCTTATGTTTAAATAGAAATGAATAAAAGTGTTGATAATGTTAATAATACAGGCAACCTAGGAAAGACTGTCCAAGAAATATTTTTACTATTTCTAAAATTATTCTGTTAATCTAAAATTATGCCAGAATATGTCAGAAAAAGACTATGTCAAGAAAGAATCGAAATTTAACATAGAGATGCCCTGATTAATTGCTTAGCTCATAAAGTTATTTCTGATAAATAATTTAAAGCATGATTTTAATAGAAGCTAGCCAGCATAATTTGAGTATAAATGGGAAACAGGACTTCAGTTATTTCCTTTATATGTAACTATACTCAAACCCAATTAGTTCAGAAAGTGACAAGCATTTCTTCAAAAATTTTTCCTTTTTTTCCAATAAATAAAACATGGATAGATACAAATTAAATAATAGTTCTTTATATTAATTGTTTCTGAAGCTTATTTTATTTCACCCATACAAAATCATCTGACTTATTACCTCTCATAACTCTGTGGAGATGTGAACATAAGAATGTATGCAAGTAAATGCAATTGTATGATTTTAAAGAGCTACAACACTGAAGAACATTAATTTGAGTCATTTTTGTTTCTATAAGTAGAGTTACCTGATAGATTATATTTATGAGTCTGTTATAAGGAGGTTTTCCCCCCTTGTCTTATAAATACAGTATGAACCACCATATGCTATTTTTGTTTAAAGATTTTCCACCCTTAAGGAGTTTTTCATTGTATATAGCAAGTTTTGAATTGGAAAGCTTCCAAACTGACTCTAATTTAAGCTTTGATGTTACAAATGAATCTCTTGGTAAATATCATAAATCATGCTGTGAAAATATCAATACATCCAAGTGCCATACCAAAACAATTTTAGGTCCAAGTATCACTACAATATATCGGACAAAAGTTTAATCAGCCAGTATACCAAAGCAAACTTCAGTTATTTTCAGATAAACTCAACTACACTTTTTAAAAATATGTGCATCAGCTTTATCCATCAACAGAATAAGTTTTCTTTCATGAGTGTACCTATGCTTCCTTTATTAAGAAGTACTTTGTGACCAATAAATCTGCCTTTTATAAAGTGTCACTCATGCAAAGACCTATCATAAACTGAAGTCAAATCTTCCCAATGGATGCTACAAGGAAGCAGGCTACCTAAGCAGTAACATTGTATTTTATTGGTGGTGAAAATATTCAGCAAGCTAGAATCATTTTTTCTTAACCAACAGTGAAATATCTTCACTTAAGTAAATTAACACTTATATCTTGACTGATTTGTTTGGTAAGAGGCATACGAGAAGAAATTATAAATTAAGTTAAATATTTATCAACAATATTAGTTATTTAGTCACAAGTGTTTTAAGCACCCCAAAACAGTGGTTTAAAATAATCATTTATTTGTTCACCATACTGGGGATTAGCAACCTGGGCAGGATTCAGCTGGCATGATTCATCCCTATTCCTCATGGTGTCAGCTGGACTCATTCATGCTACGATTGTCAGTTGGCAGTTTAGTTCATTGGCCCTGGATGGCTTCACCTGCATTATTGGCAACTGGCTGGGGCTGTGAGCCAGTGCATGTCAGTTCTTTCCATATGACATCTTCAGCAGGCTACCTTAGACTTTCTTTTACATCATCTGATTTCTAAGAAGGCAGGAACAAGGACTGGACATCCTCTTGAGTCTGAGCTTGGAAGTCCTTCCTTTTTTCCCCATCTGTTGGTCAAAGCAAGTCACAAAGCCAGTTCATAGAAAAGAGAAGGGAAATAAGACTCCGCACCATCATGAGAAGAAGTGCAAAGTCCTATTGGAAAAAAGCATGTAATAGAGATGAGAGAAATTGTCATAGCCATCTGTGCAAATAATTTATTATATGGACATATAAGTATTGGAAATTTTTCCTTAAAAACAGCTCTAATAGTGACTTTGCAAAATTTTAGGCAAACAATTCCCTCTCCTTGACAATGTTATTGTTCCTTAGAGTTTAATTCTAAATGTTTTGAAATAATTGTCTTGAATCTAGGCTATTTGTTTTATATGCCCTTTTTAAAGAATGTAGTGATTTCCATCTATGTCCAAGTAATCAAAATTTATCTTTCCACACAGAGTAGATGTTGTTATGTGTGGATCTGTTTGTGCACCATACCTGCACTCTAGCATCATTTGCAAAAATCTTAATTTTGAACCACTTGTTTTACTAAATTTTTAAATTTCTATCTCATCTTTTAAATTCCTCTCCCTCCTATTTCACATATGTCACCTATATATTGTAAGTTTAGCCTATTATATTTAATAAATCAGCCATAAAGGAGTGGAGGGTTCAAGCAAAAATGAAAAAGCACTCATGGATGTGGACAACAGTGTGGTTACTCTTGAGGGGGGAGTGGTGGTGGAAGAGGTTATAAGAGAAATAAATGGTAATGGAAAAAATACAATAAAACACACACACACACACACACACACACACACACTAACTTTCCTCTGGATTTTTTTTTTTTTTGACAAGTATGCTGAAATAAAAGTAGAGGGCTCCCTGAGAATAATCAGGAATGGCGAGTGACTTTTCTCTTCTTATTTCACTTATTTTATGGGTTATCTTATTAGTACATGCCAGAAATGGGAATACGGAACAATCAAAATAACTTGTAGTCAGAGTACTTCAACCTTAGATCTAAAAACTTTATCACACGAAGACTTCCTAATTGAGATAATAGGAGAGGAACTCAGAAGCTGGAATACAATCTTCCCCAATCTCAGGGACAGGGTAGATTTTCTTTATGTCTTCATTTTTTTATCAGGGCTTCAGCATCCTCATGTCACTTATAACTACAGGCACAAAGAATATCCTGCTGGAGAATGATGACAAAGCTGATGGCACAAATACGTGGTTTCAGGAAAATAAGCAGTTTTAATAGATAGATCATTACTTTCCCCCTCCTTATTTCCATTCTACTTCAAACTTCCAAAAGTTTCAGGTTCGTCTGTCCACTGGGGTAGTAATATTATTTAGAGTAATAGGCTGATTTAACAGTGGTTTACACCAAGATAGAATGCGTCTTTCATTTATATGAATGGCTGAGAAAGAGGCCAGTCCTGTTTCTAATATGAGGGATATTTTCATTTTATCATTCCACCATGTCTAATTTTGCTTAGTCCCAACTGACTTCCTGTAACAACATCCAGCCCTGGGGAGTGGAGATGGGGAATGAGGGAGTAGAGTGCAAGTACTTTTCTTTTAGTGACATGGCCCAGAAGTTGAACACATCACTTGGTATACATGGCATTTGCCTTAAATATGTACTAAACACACAATTGTACTATTAGGAATAACCCAAGAAAATAACTATGGATAGGTACAAAGATTTTGCAACAATTGCAATCATTGTATTATTAATAATGTGAGATAAAAAAGCACTATAAATCCAATAATAGGTGATGTATTAATATAGATTATTTAAAAGCAATATTAAAATCTAGGTTTGCCCACTGAAATCGTATTATTTAGACTATCTGAACACGTGTTTTATTTTATCTTTTATTTTATTGTTATTCAATTACGGTTGTCCCAATTTTTCCCAGGTTGCTCTCCTGTGCCCCACCCATACCCTGCTCCCACAGTCAATCCCCACCCTGTTGTCCATGTCCATGGGTCCTTTATATTTGTTCCTTGACTAGACCCTTCCCCTTTTTTCCCCCATTATTCCTCTTCTCCCTCCCCTCTGGTCACTGTTAGTCTGTTCCTTGTTTACATGTCTCTGGTTCTATTTTGCTTGTTTGTTTGTTTTGTTCATTAGGTTCCTGCATTAGGTGAGATCACATGGTATTTGTCTTTTGCCACTTGGCTTATTTCACTAAGCATAATACTCTCCAGTTCCACTCATGTTGTTGCAAATGGTAGGAATTCCTTTTTTCTTTCTGCTACGTAGTATTCCATTGAGTAAATGTACAACAGTTTTTTGATCCACTCATCCACTGATGGGCACCTAGGCTGTTTCCACAACTTAGCTATTGTAAATAGTATTGCTATGAACATAAGGGTGCACAGGTTCTTTTGAATTAGTGTTTCACAATTCTTAGGGTAAAATCACAGCAGTGAAATTTCTGGATCAAAAGGTAGTTCCATTTTTACTATTTTGAGGAAATTCCATACTGTTTTCCACAGTGGCTGCACCAGTCTGTAATTGCATCAACAGTGCACTAGCATTCATTTTTTCCACATCCTCACCATTCTTTGTTGTTTGCTGATTTGTTAATGATGGCGATTTTGACTGGTGTGCGGTGGTATCTCATTGTGATTTTAATTTGCATCTCTCTGATGGCTAGTGATTAGCATCTTTTCCTATGCCTATGGGCTCTCTCTATGTCCTCCTTGGAAAATTGTCTGTTCAGGTCCTTTGCCAGTTTTTTAATTGTATTTTCTATCTTCCTGATGTTGAGTCACATAAGTTCTTTATATATTTTGCTGATCAATATAGAAAGGTATCATTGGTAAATATGTTTTCCCATACAGTTTGTTCCCTTTTCATTTTGCTGATATTTTCTTTATCTTCCTTGCCCTAAGAAATATATTGGTGAAAATATTACTCTGTGGGATATCAGAAATTTTACTGCCTATGTTTTCCTATAGGATTTTTATGGTGTCACAACTTATATTTAAGTTTTTTATCCATCTTGAGTTTGTTTTTGTATATAGTGTAAATTGGTGGTCTAGTTTCATTTTTTTGCATGTACCTGTACAGGTCTCTCAATATCATTTATTGAAGAGGTTTTTTTTACTTCATTTTATGCTCCTGCCCCCCCTCCCTTGTCAAATATTAATTGACCACAGAGACTTGGATTTATTTCTTGGCTTTCTATTCTGTTCCATTGATCTATTGTGTCTGTTCTTATGCCAGTACCAGACTGTTTTGATTTACCATGGCCTTGTAGTATAGTTTGTTGTCAGGTATTGTGATCCCTCCTACTCTGTTCTTCTTTCTCAAAATTGCTGTGGCTATTTGGGGTCACTTATGGTTCCATATAAATTTTTGAAATATGTGGTCTATAACTGTGAAATATGTTGTTGGTATTTTAGTAAGGATTGTGTGAACCTATAGATTACTTTGGGTAGTATGGACATTTTAATGATGTTAATTCTTCCAATCCTTGAACATGGTATATGCTTCCATTTATTTGTGTCTTCCTTAATTTCTTTCTTCAGTTGAACATATGTTTTCACAGAGACCCCAATAACATGGATGCCATGGAAATAATTATTTAGTGAAAAACCACATCAGGTGTAACATAAATGTGGTTTTATTTTATATAACTTTATTAATGTGTACATATAATATATAATTTTATAGTTTTTATTCTAATATTCTTTTAATAATAGAAAGTAAAAATATCAAAAAGAGATTAATGCAAAACACAGAATCTAATATTCTATGAATCTCTCTTTTTACAAAGCAATCCTTTTTTATCTTCAGCAGAGCATGAATGACCACACTCTTTTTATTTTCCTCTATATCTATTTGGTTGAATTATACCACAACTGAGGACGGAATATTATTTGGCTATTGCAGTATCTTTAACTGCAGGAGATTTTAGAATGTAATCCATCAACTTGGAAATCCAGAATCCAATCAGGGCTGCTTCCTCCTTTCTTGGGGTATCTTCTCTCCTCCAACATAGGCTCCCATTAGGATTTGCTACATTTTTTTTTCAGATTTAATGTGTTTTATTGATTAAAATATTACATTTGTGCCAATTTCCCTTCCCTCTGCTCCCCTCCACCCGGTGGCCCCCCTCCCTCCAGTTGTCCCCCCTTTTAGATTATGTCCATTAGTTGTGCATACAGTTCCTCCCAACCTCTCTTCGTCTATTCCATTCCCTCCTACCATGATCCCCAATTCCTATATCATATCCCTCCCTCTCCCCACTCCCCCTCCCTGTTGACCTCCCCCCAATATGCTTCCCATACCCACAGTTCCTTTTCCACTCTCGTTGCCTGTTTAGTTTGCCTTTGTTTCATCTCCCTAGCTTCTGTTTTTTAAAACAGTCCCTTTAACATCTTATATAACAGTGGTTTGGATCTAATGAACTCTTTCAGTTTTATTTTGTCCTGGAAACACTTTCTCTGTCCTTCTATTCTGAATGACAATTTCGCTGGATAGAGTATTCGTGGTTGTAGGTTTTGGATTTTCATTACTTTGAATATTTCTTGCCAGTCCCTTCTTGCCTGTAGGGTCTCCCTTGAGAAGTCAGCTGATAGTCTAATTGGGACCCCTTTGTACATTATTCTTTTCTTCTCTCTTGCTGCTTTTAAGATTCTCTCTTTATCTTTAATTTTTGACATTTTGATTATAATGTGTCTTGGAGTGGTTCTCCCTGGGTCCAGTCTCTTGGGAACTCTCCTTGCTTCCTGGACCTGCAAGTCTATTCCCTTCCCCAAGTCTGGGAAGTTCTCCTTTATTATATTTTCACTCAATTTTTCAAGTTCTAGTTCATCTTCCTCACTCTCTGGCAAACCAATGATTCTTATGTTGGGCCTTTTATAGCTGTCCCAGAGGTTTCTGATCCTTTCGTTGTTGCTTCCCATTTCCTCTCGCTGCATTGTTTGACTGCTTGTTCCTTCTCCATATTCCAGTTTGTTGAAATGAACTCTGGATTTTTTTTCCTCACCATCTGTCTCGTATGTGGTTTTGTTCCTTTCGTTATGAATGTTTTTCGCTTCTTTCTTATCTTTTTCCTGCTCTTTTGTGAATTCTGTAAGCCACCTGATAACAATGGCCCAGAACTGAGCCTCTGACAGGTTTCTTATCTGTTCATCTGTCAGGTTCTCTATCTGTTGCCTGGTGAGCTGTGCCACCGGGATTTCTATAGTTGTCTGCCTCATTTTGACAGATGCGTTTTGTTTTCTTGGGCCGGCTGTAGGGGGCAGTGTCTGTGTACGCGTCACAATTCAGCGACCGGCGCCTGTCTGCGACCTATTTCGCAGCCCTGTGGTGCTTTCTTTGGGGGCGGGGGTCCAAGATGGATTCACACAGTTATTCAGCTAGGAGACCGGGATCCGTCCTCCCGCCCCCCTGGGCCTCACTGTTCAAGGCGATGCGGCGGCCGCTCTCCCCAGCGCTGGGGTCGCGCACTGCCAGGGGCTTGACTGCATTCGGGATTTTTCGCCGCCCTGCTGCTGTCCCAGGTGCGACCGCAAACAGCGCTGCCCTCTTTAACTCTTCTCTGCCCAAATGGCACTGCTGGTTTATAACTTCATATGTTGGGCTTCCGTGTAGTTTTATTTTCTGGAATTTCTAGTTATCCTTTGTTTTGAAGTAGTTGTATTCCTCTCTAGTTGTAGAGGGAGACCTAGCGTGTCCGTCTAAGCCTCCATCTTGGCCGGAAGTCAGGATTTGCTACATTTTTTAAAAGGCTACAAAGAGTTAACCTATATATTGGCTTGAAATAGGGCAACAATGCATCAACTTGCTGTCTGAATATAATTTCAATGGGAGAATATTATTGAACAAGGACTGCATAAAGCAGCAAGTTGAGAGTTGCCAGGAATGGATAAAATATCTGCTTGTTAAAAAGATCTGGCTAGAACTACAGTAAGGATTTTCTGGCTAAGTTCTTTTAATGCACACAGTGGCAGAACCACAGGATACCCATTTATTTGAATATCAGATTTCATTAAAGAGATGGAAATATAATCTCTTAATAGATTTCTTTATTTACCAACTGCTTAATTATGATAACTTCATCATGTTAACAAAATGGATTATATTTGTTGTCCCTGTACTTACTAGGGCCTAACTGGTATATAGCCTGTCAACATTTCCATTTCAACCCTAATGTTTCATGGGGATTGGATTTGACTGAAAATTAGTGGCAAGCATCCACTTACTCAGTCCAAATTATTTTTATGTTGTTTAATCAAATAGCTCCGTCTCTATAAATCCTTTCTTAAGGAAAGAAAGACATTTAGCCCACATATGTACCCAACAGTAGTTTGTTTTCTTTTTTCTTTCTTCCTCAAATATTCTTAAAAACTCCAGTTAGTATTTTAAATTTTTAGTAAATTAGTAACAATTGAGAGTCTATTTTGCCTTTCACTCAGTGACCAGCTAGGGCCCTCAGACTTGATTTTCTCTGTTCCTGCTGAGAGTGTAGTAGTAAGGTCAGGCTAATATTTGAATACCTCTCTTCCTTGGAATAAATTATGGTTGTGCATTTTTAGGCAAAATTTAACTTAAAGAAAGCTTGCTTTGCTTTCATGTGCTATAAGATAGCTGATATGACTTAACCTTGCTAAAATAACTCAGTATCCTGTATATACTTTCAGATTAACAGTTTGAGAAAGACCCAAAATATCAATCAAGGTGGAATAACCAACAGCTGAAAACTATCTCAGCTTCTATAGAAATACATTGAGATATAATAATAATAGTAAGCAAAAGGATGTTTTGATTAAGTCTGGGAATATTTTGGCAATAAAATATTTGTAGGATAAGTTCTGGTGACTACAAAGTTATTTCTGTTTGTGTGTGTGTGTTCTTTAGAACTGAAAAACTTGTAAGAAATGATATGTACTTACTAACAGCCTTTTTATTAAAATTGAACTAAACAGTATATTCCCACAAGAAATTTCAAATAACTTGGAGATGTAGTTCATATTCCTCTTTTGCTTTTTAATATATGTGTTGTGAAAAGAAGCTCCTCCCTTTAATCTACACTTTTAGACTAAATTCTTTCTTTATTTGGCAACTCTGTACATTGGGTGCTAGATAGATTTCCCTATGAAAATATTGAATTGTTTTATAAATGAAAGGTCATTTTAATATTTAAAAAATTAAAAATACACGATTTAACATAAAAGGTAGATCATATGACCAACTCAATAGATGAAAAGTCTTTTGATGATAACATAAATTCATGATTTTTGAAAAATATGAGTCAGAATAAGAATATCAGAATACCATTAAAAAACTTTAGTGTTCCATAACAATGTGAATTCATTTACTGCCACTAAATTGTACATATAAAAAAGATTAAAATGGTAATTTTTGCATTTTTGTATATGTTAGCACAATAAAATATACATAATTTTATTAAAGAATAAGTTTAAAAGGGTACATATAATTATGTAATATTAGTAGCATACACTCAAATTATTTACTAAGCTATTTTGAGTAGTTCAGTAAAAATTTAATTCTTAACACTGCCTTGTTTAAGCACTATAATGATACTACAAATGTGTTTTAATGACCATTTTTATTTTCTAGACATGCTTGCAAGAACTTATTATCTCATTTAATTTTTACAATTATGATATTTAATTTATATTTTATACTTGGCATGCCTGAGATTAGGGGTAGTGAAATTATTTGCCTATTGCCACACAGCTAGAATGTGATGGATGCTGCCATTTAAATCCAGGTTCAACTGACTCTGAAATTGATGTTCACATCACTTTTACTCTAGCCTCCTATGATTGCATTCATTAAATCTTACTGACCTAAAATATACAATTTTAAAAAACTGAAACAACTGAAACAAAATTTGGCTTCCCAAAAGATGTGTCTACATTCTAATATCTGGAATCAGTGAATGTTTTTTTATTGGAAATAAAAGTCTGTGCAGATATAATTAAATTAAGAATTTTGCAATGGAAGAAATGATCCTACATTACCCAATGGATGTTAAATTTACTGACAAAAATCCTTATAAGAGATACACAGGGGAGATTTGACAGAGAGAAAGGAAAAAGCAATGTAACCATGGAGGCAGAGATTGGAGTGCTGCTGCTACAAGCTATGTTATGCCTGGTGCCACCAGGAATTGGAAGAAGTAAGGAGTAGGATCTATCTACCTTCAAGCCTTTGAAGGGAGTTTGATTTTGGAATTCTGACTTACACACTGAGGAAATCATTTGTTTGTGTGCTTTAAGAAAAGTGTGTAGGAAACATCAATTTTATTGGAAAATTTAGCGACATGAGCATTAAGGTGAGGAAAAGACAAAAATGCCTGCTATCACTGTCTATTCAATTTCATTACTTAGAACCCTAACTATTCCAGGAAAGCAAAATAAATCAGAGAAAAGAGAATCCACAAACTGTCTTTTTTGGAATCAGTGGGGGAAAGATGTTACAATAATCACAATTCATCATTCTTTTAAATTAGTTGGGGATCCATGTTGCCACTTCTCAAATTTGTTTGTAGCACTATATTATCTAAAATCCTGAGAGACAGACCAGACTTTGTTTTGCTTCCCCCACCCCCTTTACTTTTGATTCCCTTCTGTACTTTGTTGAACATTTTTCCCATCACTCACCTGACTCTGACTCTGGTTCCCCTGACTAGAGAGAATTGCAAAGGTCTATGGTCATTGGAACTGGTAATCTTCTGTTAAATCACTGTATTTGATGCACACAGGAAGCATTGTTTTAATTAATTGTCATTGCAGTGAATATGTTATAAGTATATTAACTCAACATTTCACATTTCTAAAAGTAATTTATTTTTAACGTGTGATGTACGTTACTTCAGATATTAATGGCATATTTATATCCTCATTTTAATCAAATTATATAGTAAAGCACATTTCTTCAGCAGATAAGATGACTGCAAAACAATGACTGTAATAACATAAGGATTAGGAGTTTAATTTGGAGGAATTCTTGGAAACTGGATGTTGAGCTCTCGAAGGCCATGCAGGTGCTCAAACTGTTGCTACCCTTTTTCTTTTCTTAAATATAAAGAAGAAACGAGTAAAGGTCCAGGTAAATCAAAGTGTGGTCACATTATACTGGAGTTTGCTAATGGGTAGAATCAACCTCTGTGATTAGCTTTGTGCTTTGGACAACTCATCAAACTTATCCATTTCTCTATAAAATGGTTAAATTGTTTTAGGTGGTGTCTTAAGTGCTTTTCTTTTTTTTTAAGTATATTTTATTCATTATATTGTTACAATAGTTTCAATTTTTTCACCTTTGCTTCCCTCTGCCCAGGACTCCCCTCCCCTAGCAATCCCACACATCCCAGTCCATGCCCACGGGCTGTGCATACAAGTTCTATGGCTTCACCCTTTCCTATATTATTCTTTTTAAAAATAACTAATTAATTAATTAATTTTTAATAACAATCCACCCTCTCAGACTTAAGACGCTTTATAATCTTATAAAGGACAATAGGCGAAGGTCTCATGCTCCTCTAGCTCCTTCAACCTGGGCATGGTTGTCGTCCTACCTACCCTTGGATCCAGAAATCCCTAATAAGAGTTGGGGTGCGGAGGGGAGGGTGGCGTTCCCACATGGGGAAGGATCTGGCAGACTCCAGGTCGGTTGGCTGTCCCCGGACAATGGCATGCTTGGTTTAACAGGCTGGCATCCTTGTATTCTGGGGGCAACAGATTTGGCAACAGAGTTAAAAGGCATCATTAAATCCATAACCACTAGATAAAAAAAAGGCAGGGATGAATTTTTCAATGTCCCACATTAGGGAAAAAAGGGGCTTCTTTGAAGGAAGGTGTGCAAGGCACATCACACTTGTCCAAAATCCTTCTGCCCACTATACTTAATTTGGGCTGAGGAAAATAGTTTAGGTTTCCCCCCTCTCAGACCTCTGGGCCCTTTCTGTCCAAGCCATTAGGATAGAAAAGAGAAACCAGTTTTAAAATGAAGCCCACAGACCACCCCATTCTTCACCAAACCAGGCACATAGTTCAGCTAAACCGTTGAGTCTCAGGAGGCAGCGATGGAGACAGGATTAAGTGAGGCCTATACATACATACAATCACTCAGATAATGAGATCATAGGCTTATGCCCTTTGAAAACAGGAAACACATGTTAATTTATGCAACATAACCCACAAACC
Organism: Furipterus horrens; assembly: GCF_987537825.1. Lineage (NCBI taxonomy): Eukaryota > Metazoa > Chordata > Mammalia > Chiroptera > Furipteridae > Furipterus > Furipterus horrens. Next base: position 94,170,138 of record NW_028327171.1, read on the forward strand.
AGTCTAAGTCTGTAAGACTGTCTTATTGGAAAGACATCCAGCTGCAAGGCATTTGACATTCTTCTTCACTGTAAATTAAGCATCTTTGATTATGCCACAGACCTAGTTTAACTTTCAAATGAAAAGAAACTTTAAATGAAAAGAAACTTTAAAGACAGCTGCACTACTTTATAGTCTACGACTGAGCATTGTGATTTTCCTTGACTCGCTATTTTTCTCCTTAAAATTACCCTACTTGTCATTAAAGGGACTGCATTAAGTCCAGTTTTAATTTATCCTGTTCATTTGCATAAACATAACAAGAGCAGCAAATGATCACTTATGATCTTTAAGTCTGCTTTGCTGGAACTTATGCAAGGAACATTTAGGGTGACCTTCAGTCTGCCCTTCAGGGAGCAGAAGCTGAGCCACATACCTGGCATTCAGCTTTGCCTGTAAACACCTGTCTTTTCCAAGTCCTTCAGGTTTTCCATTGTGTCTTAAGGTCCTTTCTAGCCATCTTTCAGGAAAGTAACCTTCGTTCCTTCTCTGGAGAGATTGCCATGGACCACACAATAAACCAAGGTCCCAGGCCTTTTATCTTGTGGGCTTTTATTACCTTTGAAAGTCAATCTTAGTTCCTTAGGGATTTTGGGTAACAACCAGAGCCCAAGCGTGTCTCCTTTAGGCATGATATTGCAGTCAAAGTCATGGTCAACAAAACCTCTATTAACAACTGGTCTTATTAGTTTTATGCAAAGAAGCTTATGTCATTATTTATTTCTTCAGAATGCCAAATTCTGGAGGAATCAGGTAGGGAGAAAAACATACAGTGTGAAAAAAAATTCTTGTCCTTCTAATATTCACTAAAATTGCATTTCTATTCTTTATATTTTCATTTTTCCACCATTAAAATTTTTGTTTGTTTATTTTTCTATTACAGTTGTCCCACTTTTTCCCCTCTATTGCTTCCCTGCACCCTGACTGACCCCCTTATCCCACATTCAGTCCCCACCCAGTTGTTCATGTCCATGGGTCATTTATACATGTTCTTTGTCTAGACCCTTCTTCTTCTTATCCCCTTCTCTCCCTCCCCACTTCCTCATTGTCACTGTTAGTCTATTCCTTGTTTACATACCTCTGGTTCAATTTTTCTCATTTGTTTGTGTTGTTCATTAATCTTCTGTAATAGTTGATAGCATAAGGTATTTTTGTTGTTGTTGTTGCCTGGCTTATTTTGCTAAGCATAATTCTCTCTAGTTCCATCCATGTTGTTGCAAATGGTAGAAGTTCCTTCATTCTTTCTGCTACATAGTACTGCATTGTGTAAATGTACCACAGCTTTTTGATTTACTCATCTACAGATGGGGACTTAGGCTGTTTCCAGCGCTTGGCTATTGTAAATAGCGCTGCTATGAACATAGGGGTGCATAGGTTCTCTTGAATTGGTGTTTCAGGATTCTTCAGATACAATCCTAGCAATGGAATTGCTGGTTCAAAAGGCAGTTCCAGTTTTAGTTTTTTGAGGAAATTTCATACTCTTTTCCATAGTGGCTGCACCAGTCTGCATTCTCACCAGCAATGCACCAAGGTTCCCTTTTCTCCACATCCTCGCCAGTACCAGTTGTTTGTTAATTTGTTTATGATGGCCATTTTGACTGTTATGAGGTGGTATCTCATTGTGGTTTTTATTTGCATCTCTCTGATGGCTAGTGATGATAAGCATTCTTTCATATGTCTATGGATCCTCTGTATGTCCTCTTTGGAGAAGTGTTTGTTCAAGTCCTTTGCCCATTTTTTAAATTGGGTTGTCTGTCTTGGTGTTGAGTCGTATAAGTTCTTTATATATTTTGGCGATCAATCCCTTGTCTGAGGTATCATTGGCAAATGTGTTTTCCCACATGGTCGGTTTCCTTTACATCTTGCTGATATTTTCTCTTGCAGAGTAGAAACTCTTTCATTTGGTATAGTCCCATTTGTTTATTCTTTCCTTTATTTCCCTTGCCTTAGGAGATTTATCAGAGAAAATGATGCTATGCAGGATATCTGAAATTTTTCTGCCTATGTTTTCCTCTAGGACTTTTATGGTGCCATGGCTTACATTTAAGTCTTTGATTCATCTTGAGTTTATTCTGGTGTATGCTGTAAATTGGTGGTCTAGTTTCATTTTTTTTTGCATGTCCCTGTCCAGTTCTCCCAACACCATTGGTTGAAGAGACTCTTTCCACTCCAATTTATGTTCCTTCCCTCTATGTCAAATATTAGTTGACCATGTAGACCTGGGTTTATTTCTGGGCTCTCTACTCTGTTCCATTGATCTATATGTCTGTTCTTATGCCAGTACCAGACTGTTTTGATTACTATAGCCTCATAGTATACTTTGATATCAGGTACTGTGATTCCTCCTACTGTGTTCTTCTTCCTCAAGATTTCAGTGGCTATTCGAGCTCTTTTTTGCTTCTATATAACTTTTTGAAGTATTTGTTTTAGGTCTGTGAAAAATGTCATTGGTATTTTAATAGGGATTGCACTGAATCTATAAATTGCTTTGGATAGTTCGGACATTTTGATTATGTTGATTCTTCTCATCCATGAACATGGTATATGCTTCAATTTATTTGTATCTTCCTTAATTTTTTTCTCTAATGTTAGGTAGTTTTCTGAGTATAAGTCTTTTACATCCTTGGTTAAGTTTATTCATAGGTACTTAATTTTTCTTGTTGCTATGGTAAATGGGATTTTTCTTCCAGTTTCCATCTCTAATATTTTATTGTTGGTGTACAGAAATACCTTCAATTGCTGAATATTGATTTTGTACCCTGCTGTTTTGCCAAATTCATTTATTAGGTTGAGTTGGTTTTTTGTGGAGTCTGTAGGGTTTTCTATGTATACTATAATGTCATCTGCAAATAATGACAATTTTAGTTCCTCTTTTCCAATTTGGATGCCTTTTATTTCTCTTTCTTGTCTGATTGCTGTGGTTAGAACTCCAAAGACTATGTTGAATAGGAGTGGAGAGAGTGGACATCCTTGTCTTGTTCCTGACCTCAGGGAGAATGCTCTCAGTTTTTGCCCATTGAGTATGATGTTGGCTTCAGGTTTCTCGTATATGGCCTTTATTATGTTGAGGTATGCTCCCTCTATTCCCATTTTGTTGAGTGTTTTCATCACAAATGGGTGTTGTACTTTATCAAATGCTTTTTCTGCATGTATTGATATGATCATGTGATTTTTGTCATTCATTTTGTTTATGTGGTGTATTACATTTACTGATTTGCGAACATTAAACTATCCTTGCATCCCTCGGATAAATCCCACCTGATCATTGTGTATGATCTTTCTAATTTGTTGCTGGATCCCCTTTGCCAATATTTTGTTAAGGATTTTAGCATCTATGGTCATTAGCAATATTGACTTGTAGTTTTCTTTCTTTGTTGTGTCTTGACCTAGTTTTAAAATTAGGGTAATATTGGCTTCATAGAAAGAGTTTAGGAGTCTTCCCTCTTTTTGGATTTTTTTGAATAGTCTGAGAAGGATAGGAGTTAATTCTTTCGTAAATATTTTTTAAAATTCAACTGTGAAGCCATCTCGTCCATGCTTTTGTGTGCCAGGAGTTTTTTTTATTACTACTTCAATTTCACTAGTTGTTATTGGGTCTGTTCAGGCTTTCTGCTTCTTCCTGATTCAGTTTTGGAAGATTAAATGTTTCTAGAAATTTGTTCATTTCATCTAGGTTGTCAAGTTTCTTGTGATACAGTTGTTCATAATAATTTCTTGCAATCCTTTGTATTTCTGTGGTATTGGTTGTGATTTCTCCTCTTTCAATTCTGATTTTATTTATTTGGGTCCTCTCTCTTTTTTTATTGATGAGCCTGGTTAAAGGCTTGTCAATTTTATTTATCCTTTCAAAGAACCAGCTTCTACTTTTGTTAAAATTTTGAATTGTTTGTTTAGTCTCTATGTCATTTAATTCTTCTCTGATCTTGATGATTTCCTCCCTTCTACTCGCTTTGGGTATTTTTTGTTTTTGTTCCTCCAGTTCTTGTAGCTAAAGGGTTAGATTTTTTATTAGAGATAATTTTATAATTTTTAGGTAGGCCTGTATTGCTATGAACTTTCCTCTCAGGACTGCTTTCACTGTATCCCATAGGTTTTGGGCTGTTGTGTGTTCATTATCATTAGTTTGTAGAAACTTTTTGATTTCTTCCTTGATGTCATTGTTAACCCAATCATTATTTAATAGTATGTTATTTATTCTCCATGAGTTTGAATGTTTTTGAATTTTCTCCTTGGGATTGATCTCCAGTTTTAAGCCACTGTGATCTGAGAAGATGCTTGATATAATTTCAATTTTCTTGAATTTGTTGAGGCTTCTTTTGTGTCCTACCATGTGGTCTATCTTTGAAAATGTTCGATGTGCTCTTGAAAAGAAAGTATATTTTGCTTCTTTGTGGTGAAAAGTTCTATATATATCAACTAAGCCCATTTGATCTAGAGCGTTGTTCAATGCCTTAATATCTTTGGTGTTTCTTTGCTTTGAATATCTATCCATTGTTGATAATGGGGTGTTAAAGTCCTGTACTATGAGTGTGTTGCTGTCTATATTTTTCCTGAAGTCCTTCAAATTTTTTCTTACATATTTGGGTGCTCCTATGTTGGGTGCATATATGTTTACAAGGGTTATATCTTCTTGATGGATTTTTCCCTTAAGTATTATGAAATGTCCTTCCTTGTCTCTTTTTATGGTCTTAGCTGTGAAATCTGTTTTGTCTGATATAAGTATTGCTACCTCAGCTTTTTTTTCATGTCCATTTGCTTGAAATATTTTTTTCTATCCCTTCACTTTCAGTCTGTGTAGATCACTTAATCTAAGGTGGGTATTTGGTAGACAGCATATATGTGGGTCATGCTTTCTAATCCATTCAGCTACCCTACGTCTTTTGATTGCTGCATTTAATCCATTTACATTTAAGGTTATTATCTATAGGTACTTATTCATTGTCATTTTCCCTCTTTGTACTCATGTTCCTCTCTGTCTCTCTCTGTTTCTTCATCTTCTTAAAGCAGAACCTTTAGCATCTCTTGCATTGCTGGTTTGGTGGAGATGTATTCTTTTAGCCTTCTTTTGTCTGGGAAACTCCTTATTTCACCTTCCATTTTGAATGAGAGCCTTGCTGGGTAGAGTATTCTTGGTTGTAGGCTTTTGTTTTTCATTGCTTGGAATATTGTTTGCCATTCCCTTCTGGCTTGTAGTGTTTTTGCTGAGAAATATGATGATAACCTTAATGGAGCTCTCTTGTATGTTATTAGCTGTTTCTCTCTTGCTGCTTTTAGGATTTTCTCTTTGTCTTTGAGTTTTGCCATTTTAATTATGATGTGTCTTGAAGTGGGCCTGTTGGGGTTCATCTTCATTGGAACCCTCTGTGCTTCCTGGACATGTGTGACTCTTTCTCTCATCAAGTTGGGGAAGTTTTCTGTCATTAGTTTTTCAAAGAGGTTTTCTATTTTTTGCTCTTCTTCTTCTCCTTCTGGAATACCTATGATATGGTTATTATTATGTTTCATGTTGTTCTGTAACTCTCTTAAACCTATTTATTCTTTTTCAGTCTTTTTTCATTTTGTTGCATTGTCTGGGAATTTTTTTCTACATTGTCCCTCAGCTCGCTGATCTGATTTTCTGCTTCTTTTACCTGCTTTTAATTCCTCTACTGTGTTCTTCAATTCATAAATTGTATTCTTCATTTCCTACTGGCTCTTATTGATTACTTATATGTTCTTTTTCATGCTGGTGTAATTCTCAATAAGTTCCTTTTAGTTTCCCTGGAGTTCCTTGTAGTTTCCCTGGAGTTCTTTGTAGTTTTCTTAGAGCTCACTGAGCTCACTGAGCTTCCCTATAATCCATCTTTTGAATTCCAGATCTGATAGTTTGTTCCCCTCTATTTCATTTAGCACTCTTTCTGGGGATTCTTCCTTTCCTTTCAATAGGGGAGGGTTGTTTCACTGTCTCCCCATTTTTGTGACTCCTATTGTTTGTTCGTGCTTCTTAGAATGATCTGCACTTCCTGGATCTGCCCCTGGTGGCAGTCAGATCCTGTACCTGTCTGGGCCTAGGCAGCCTGTGGGAGACTTCCAGGGATCTACTGCCTTTGTCTGACTTCTTTAGTTGTTAATCTATTCAATCTGTGATTAGCCATCAGTCTTAAGGACCATGGGTGTGGCAGCTTAATTCCTGTAGGCAGGGCTTTTTGCTTCCCCTAAGGCTGATGCCACTTGGAGGGGAATGGTCTGCCTGCAGTGCTGGGGATGAGTCAGCACTGGGACTTAGTGGGCTGCTCCTCTAGGCTTCCCTTCAAAGCCACCACCCCAAATTCTCCCCAAGCATCTCTAGTCCTCTCTGCCTTCCCTCTTTTTGAGCCCAAGGTAAGTGGGTGCCAAAATATTTTTGTACGTGATCCACTTAAGAACTTTTTTCTCCAGCTGTTTCTCTCAGGCTAGCAGAAACCCTGTGACTTTTCACTTTTCACAGCTTGATACAATTTTACTTTTTGCTCCGTTGCTCTGGGCTGGGAAGCCCAGCTCGGGGTTTAGACCCTGCCCTTCTTCTCAGGGAGAACTCCCGGCTGCTGAACTGTTTCTCATTCCCTTCAGCTGTCACCCGTGGCAGCCCAGCCAGCCCCTTCATGTCTCCATACTTCCTACCAGTCATGTTGTGATGAAGTGGCTGTTTCTGTGTCCTTCTGGTTAAGAGACTTCTCTCCAGCTAGTGTTCACTTGGTTAGTCCAGACGATTTCTCCACAATTAAGTTATAAGTACAGACTGGTCCTGGGAGGTTAGTGTACTCCTCTGCCATCTTGAATCTTTCAAGTGCTTTTCATTTCTGAAATTTCTTCAGTGTCTGGACACAAAGTGATGATATCTGCTATTCACAAAATATTTTCTATCATCATACTAAATGTTTTACCTTCAATATTTTATTAAATCATTATAAATTCACTTCTCTGAAGAACAAGTTGTAAGCCCAATTTTATAGATGAGAGAACAAAGGTAAAGAGAGCTTATATAACTGGACAAAGTTATACAGTCATAAAATCATGAAGGCAGAGTTCAAACTATGGGAATCTTGAACCTAAAATCTCTACGCACATTCACTATGTTATTCTACAAGCAATCAGCCTTAATTTTGCTGATTTAGTAGATGTATTCAGCCAATTACCCAGTTATTGTCAAGTGTTCCATCCAGGTCTGTACAGTATCCCCAAAAGGCAATAACCATATCACTGGCTGCAACCATCATTGTTCATCTTCCCAGTCTGGCCAAAATGGAAGCAACAGTGATACACACATCCCAGCCTAAAATCTCTTACTTTCCTTTACCACTAGATGTGTCATCACCATGATATCATATATCATCCCCTACTATACCAGGTAGTTATTTACTGTCATCACTGTTTAGTTATCTCTCTGTCTCAGAAAATGTAAGTTTAACAGGGCAAAGATATTTTTCTATCTTGTTTACTGAATCTCTAGTACTCAGAATAATAGCTGGTACATGATAGATGCTCAATGTATACTTATTGAATGAAAGAATAATCAGGGATAGATGTTTATACCAGAGTTTATATAAATACATGACTGAGTTATATGACTGAATTAGAATTATAATATGTAAATAGGTCTCTTTCCAATCATTTTCAACAAATCCTATCTTATTTATAAGACTTGGGTTGAATTTTAAAGCTATAGAAGTAAATTCTGATATCCTAGCTATTAAAGTTGTTTGATTATAGCAATCATGACTCTCTGGGTAGATCTAAGCACACCTCTTACATCAGAATATTTAGCAAGGTATAAAGCTTGTCTTTTCTGTCTGCTTGTTCTATATATGACACCTGGACCTCCCACAGTCTAAGTTAAAGTTAGTGGCCTAGCACACTTGGAAATGTCTCATTCAGATAATTTACTCTAATCACATAATAAGCACTCAATGTGTTTTTGTTGATTGATTCTAAATTGGAGCCAACTTGTTTCATATTATCTCTCTACCTAAAGAGCTTCATATGAGATTTAATACTACAGGTCTTACAGTTTCCAAATTTAGTCACAGTGTTGCCTATGATTCCTACTATCTTGTTAAGTACACTTGAGCCAAAACAAATGGACTCTGTTTTGAAAGCATAACCACGTTACTTGTTAAGACTCATAGAATAATGCCTCTTAAAACTGCTGTCATTTTAGTTTGGAAGCCAGTGACAACCAATGAAAATAACCCATTAAGTATGTCACCATCTTTTTAACTAGCCTGTTTCTCTGTAGAAATTAAAGTCTATAATTTTGGTGTAAATTTTACTTCTTGCCTTAATTTAGATTATTTCTGAGCACTTGTTTTTTTTTTCTTCACCGAAAGCTTGATATACAACCACAACAACTCAATGTTTAATTAAAATGTGTGGATCGGGTTGAATATTCTGTATCAAGCATGTCTTGCTAACACAGATGGACATGTAGAGAGGATGCAGGAAATGGCTACATGCTTAGAGATCTCACAAGTACATGTAAAGTTGTGACATTGTATACCTGTGGTTGGGGAAGCCACAAAGAGCCTGAGTTCCTCTGTGGTCTCTCTTTATTTTAAAAACCTTCACCAAGTGCTTTTGGAAGATAGACCAATATAAATATAACCAAAAATATGCCACCATTATTATCACTGGGAAATGAAATACATTTAATTGAAGAAAATAATACAACAAATTTCAATTCCACTTCTCCTGGGTATTTTCAACAATAATACTAGCCTTAATTCTCTCAGAGGTAATAATGCAGAAGATAGGGAAGTACCTTATGTGGTCTAATGAGATTCTTGCACAATTGTATAAGCTGGATTTTATGTCTTTATTTGTTCTAGGTTTGGATTCAAAGGCTTGAGTCCTTGCAAGTTTACCATTTTAGTGTCTTCTCATTGCTAATGATTTCATAATTGAGCTACTTGAAGAAAATACCTAAGATACACTACATACATCTTCTAAACCAGAAAAAATTATCTGTGTTTTCTTCCTGGTATCACTTCTATTTTTTTCCTTCCCCACTTTCCAAGATTTTCATGCCAACATTAGGAACAAACAAACAAAAAAATACTTGTCAGTTATGTTTATTTTTAAAGCATGGATAGCATGCCTAATACAGGGCATAAATGCAGGATATAAATAGATCAACACATTGGACAGAAAGAATCTCAAATTGTCACTGTGAATTAGTAATAACAACAAAAGCCACTCATTAAAGCCCTGTATTCTGAACTAGTTATTGTTGGCAATGATTTGAAAATTATATGTAACTTCAAAAAAATGTGGAAACTTATAAACATTGCCCTCAAATTTGTGCTGTTTATTAAAAAATAATAATACAAGTCAAAATTAATTCTGACTTTGACCAGTTAGCACAGTATAGTAGCAAGAGCGTCTGAACCAACTGCACTAAGTAAAAGCTGTGCCATCTCATACAAGAATCATTTTGAGTCTTGGTTTCCTTACATGAAAATACTAAATTTATCTGAAAAGATTATTGTAAAACAAACAAAGAAAAAAAGATCATAGATGATATACAATATACCCAATTTACTAATAAATTTAAACCTAAAGTAAATAAAAACAAATACATATATTATTAAATTAAGTAATTATAAATATAGGCAAATCATTCACACACCGTACCACAGTTCTCACTAGAATTTCAGGTAAAGGAACCAATCATCTCATTCTTCTGAGAACACATTCTTTCTCACACTATTTCTTCTCTCACACTCTTTTCCTCATGCCACCCTTTTACACTCAATGAGCAGGCCCTCCATTATCTGTGCTTTTTGTAACTAGTCCCTCTAGTTACTACTACAGATGGTATACAGCTAAGTGACTGAAAAATTCTGAAGACAAAACAGAGAACATTAATTGTAGGGTTACCATGTGACAGTCCCCCTGGCTGGTTTGGCTCAGTGGATTGAGCGTCGGCCTGCGAGCCAAGTGTCGCTGGTTCGATCTTCCAGTCAGGGCACATCAGAGAAGGAAAACTCTGACTCCAAAAAACCTCCGCTGCCTTGCGGCATACCTCTTCAGGGGAAAGGCTAGGGGAGTAAACCCTGACAGAAAATCCGGAGCCGGAGTCCCTAAGGCGGTTTGATGTTGTAGTCATCACCGGCAACTCCTGCGGCGCACCTGAAGCCAAGCTGTATTGACTCCGTCTTTCCCTTGGACCCTTCAGCTGCGAAGAGAGGGGGGTCTGCTGCATGGGCAACAGCAGACCCTCCATATCACCCTTCCCAGGCTCTGTAGCTTCAGCTTCACTGGAGAGGACACTCCAGCGTCATCGCAAAATGTCGATTCAACACGGGAGGAGACAGATATCGTGTCACTCCCGAGTCGGACTGCACAGCCATTCTCGGCGGTGCAGATAGACTCTTAAGAAGCTACACCATCGTCTCTCGAGACGGACGGCTGCCGACGATGACGACGACCATGTGACAGGCACCATCCTAAGTGCTTATTGTTCATACAATACCTTTCATTATGTACCTCGTATTTATTTTTAAAATGTGAGAATAACACACTAAATTTTTTTTATCACCATGAGCTAGCTGAAACACATCTCAATGTTATAGTTAAAGACATGGGGAGTGGAAAATGGGGAAAGATGGAAGCGTTCCCCCTGGTTAAAGAGAACATAAGCTGGGCAACTCTTGGAGACTTATCTTCTAAATCTTGTGATTGAGTGTGGAGATGGCTGTCATCCATCATTAGTGCTTATCCTGGTATATGCCATACAATATTTAGTGAATATATGCAAGTGAAAAATAAATGAAGACTGATTATTAGACTCTGAATGAATGATAAACATTCAAGACTTACACTTGCACCGGAACAGATGGTATATACATACAGCAAACAGCAATTATTTTTCCTGAGAATTCAAATGTTAATGACTCCAGGTCCCCACTTACAGTTTGCCTCTCTGATTGGACTTAGTCTGGGACAGGAATTACATGGTAGGTGTTGAACAAGAGTTCTCAGCTTTTGTGTTTATTTTTTTTTTAGAAGAAAACAGAGAAAAGCAAGGTACAAAGATAAAATGTTTTTATCCAGGTTTTCCTGAGGGTTTATAGAAAGGTCACATTCATTTGGAAGTAATGCAAGCTTCTGGAGACAATAGTACATATTACCATTTGGAAGAACCATGTAAAAAAAATATATTAAGGAAAATAAAAAGTTTTGCCTGTGGCAATTCTTTCAAAATCTAGTGACAAATGCCAAATACTGTTGGACTAGTAGAATATGCCACATTTCAGTGCTAGAAAAGAGGACTAGAATTGCAAAATGTGTACCAGAGGTGGGTTTTTAATCATTTACATACTTAGTCCAAGTATTTTCACTTGTAACATATCATGTCAGTTTCTCCAATCATTAGAGACCCCAGAGATTTTCAACTGAATAATTAAAACCCATTTTCATATGCCCTGACTCACCCATCTACAAAGAAAGGCATAAATACCAGGGTGTAGTTGTGAGTTCATGGTCACAAAGTGAACCCAGGTGATTTTGATTGATTTGAATTAAAAAGCATGATTATTTCAGCCCTGCAAGCCCTGATGCTCTCAGTGCATGGTGATTGTTCTAAATCAAGGGAGTGGTGGTGGGGTGGGGAGTGTGTGGAAAAGAGAACTGTTTCCAAGGAAGCATTGCTAATTTATAAGGAGCAGCCTCTGTAGGTCAGGGGTATAGTCCCAGAGTAGTTCTTGTTAAAGGATTACCCATGCTGCATTAGTACCTTAACTATATTTTTTAAAATCACATCTACAGCAGCTAGCTTCTTGGTCCTCATCAGAACATGCCATGGAAGGGGACACTCAACTAATGGCGACAATGCTCCATGTGCAGGGAATTTCGGCTCTGCAGGATCCAAGAGGCAGCAATACTTATCTCCACCCTAGTCCCACATCTTTACCTCCTGGTCCCTAGACTGTGGTTTCGGGCCCCAGAGACTCAGCTTAAAATAGGCAGACTTTCTACTATGATGTTAATACTTCTGTCAAGATTTGTGAAGTTTAAATATCCCCTCTAAATTGTGAAAATCTAAGATCCCCAGCAGGGAAATGTGACTATTTTGCCTGTTCCTAAACGTGAATTATAAATCCAGACGTTATTATTGTTAAAAGGCTCAAAAGTCAGTAAGGTTTTTCAGTCCATGAGCTAATAGGTGCAAACACATATACATGCCAGAAACAGTAGTTGGGGTGAAAGAAAAAATAATAATTTTTCCTAAATTTTATATGACAGTTTTTAGGAATGTTTACTCACTCCCCCAAACAAAATAATTTTTAAAAATTAGCTTGTTATTTGTTTTAAAAAGAAAGTGAAAAAAGATGCTGTATGCTATGAAAAATAGAATTACTTAGCTGGAAGAGTAGAAAGAACATGTAGCTTGAATAAGTAATTTGACTACTGCATAAACTGTATACACACACAAAAGCATGTTCATAACAAAATAAGAAATGCTGATAATATTACAGCCCAGATTTCTGTGACATATCACATGGTCATAGGTTATAGCTACATACTTTCACTACTCATCCCACATTCCCTTTGCCCTTAGCATGGTCTTTTGCCCAGGGTGGTGACCCAGAACTTCATTCCTGGAGACTCTGGGCCATTAGCAGTCCTTCCTAATTTGGATTATGATTCCCAACTAACTTTATCACAGGGTATGATAGTATAAAAATGCACCCTAAAGATTCTCCTGTATATCAGACTTACTCTCCCTTACCATCATTGTGTAGCAGCGGAACATTTTCACATGACACTCAGGATGAATTAACCAGCCTATACAGTACTGTAACTCCCTTCTTCACCTGTTGATTCAGTTATGAAGAGCTTAAAGTGACCTGAGGCAGGGTTATTCTTAATTCAATGAAATAATTTTTGTGTTTCCTGGGGGAAGTATTCCTTCCTTTGAAATTAAGACCTCTAGACCAACAGAGCATATCATCATAAGGATAAGAAAAAAAGATTTTTCTTATGAATTAGTAAAGGTAATAGTGATAGTACCACTCCATCCACTGCTGGATTCCTGATCTTGTGGATCTTGTCAATGGGGGAAAGAGTAAAAAACATTAGACACTGATTTAGAGCATATGCAGTCTCTGAGAAAACATTGTTCTAGATCTGTAAAGTATTTCTACATAGATGGTACTGAAACTGAGTCTTCACATAGCCATAACATCATTTTACCAAGCCATGTGTTTCAGGGTGTTGAGAAAGTCCATGAGCCTGGGGCCACTGCCACACTTGATTTTCTGTGACATGAGTTCCTTGATCAGAAGCAATGCTGTGTGGGATACCATGACGGTGGATAAGGCATTATGCGAGTGCACTGATGGTAGTTTCACAGAAGCGTTGTGTGCAGGTACAGAAAATTTCTATCTAGAGAGCGTATCTATTCCAGTAAGAATGAAATGTTTTTTATTCCATGTTAAAGAGGCTCAACTTAACCTACCATCTGCACTGGATGACTGATCACTCCAGGTAATAGTGCCATTTAAGGGGCTCATTGTTGGTCTCTGCTGCTGGGAGATTGAGCACTCAACAGTGGGCATAGCCAGGTAAGACTTGGTGAGTATAAGTCTATGTTGCTGAGCACATGCAGAACTTCTGTCCCAGCTACTATGGTCACTTTATTTATTAGCCAACTGGATAATAACAGGGGTGGTGGGGAAAGATCCTGACTCATATCTATAGAATGTGCCATTTTATCCACTTGCTTGTTAAATTATTTCTCTGCTAATCTCACCCAGTGGTGAACATTCACATGGGACACAGATATCTTCATTGCATTTCTTTTGCTTATACAGAGAGCTTTATCCACATAACTCACTGGAGACCATCTTACAAATTTTCTAATCATATATCCGCTAAGTCCCTTACTATCCAGCCAAACCATTGTTAACAGGTTACCAAGCAGTAGAGACTTGTCCTCTGGCCATTTTTTCTTCCAATGAATGAACAAGGCACACTGCTCAAAGTTCTGCCCACTGGAAGAATTTCACCTCACCACTTTCCTTCAGGGATGTCCCAGAAAGAAGCCGTAGTGTTACAGCTGGTCACTCAGGTGGTGCCAGCACATTGGATAGAACCATCTGTAAACTAGGCCCAAGTGTTCTCTTCTTCATTTGAGTGATAGTAGGTGGTTCCCCACAGAGCCAGAGAAGAGGGCGGAGATAGAAAAAATAATGTAGCAGATATAAGTGTGATGGCATTTGGGCTACTTCCTTATGTAATTCACTCATGCTCTCAGTGCCTGCTCACATCTAATCCTAAATAATAAAGTGGTGTTATGTACACCCAACTTTATGTGTAGTGAATCAGACAACACCTAGTTCATTATGGAAGGTTCAAGTCATGTGATTACTTGGTGACCCACGATCAAACATTTAGTCTCCAATAAGACCCAGTAGCAAATAAAAGCTATTTCTTAAAAGGAGAGTAGTTATTGATCAAAGATAGAATGGATTTTCTCCAAAATCTAAGGGTCTGAGTTGCAATTCACCTACAGAGGCCTGTCCAAGACTCCAAACAGCATCTTGATGAGCCAGTGACATTTCAAGAAACATCAGACCTATTGGATCCATTGGTGCAATTGGTATAGCAGCCTGTGAGGCAACCTGGGGCCAATTCTTCCCTTCTGAGCCCACTCAAAACTAGTGGATTTTAGGGTCACTCAGTAAACAGACCAGAATAGCACGCACAAAGGAATATACTGCTTCCCAAATCCAAAGAGTTCTATTTGGCATTGAGTATTGTTTTTTGGATGTACGAGGCATTAGACTGTGACAACTAATTCTTCATATTAGAAGAGCTGTATCAACATATCTCACACGACTTTACTTATTAGGCAAACAAGTGAATTTTTTTCAGAGAAGATGTAGCTATATCAGTGATCTTCAGTTACCAAAATCAAACAAAAATAATGCCAAAAAAATTTTTTTGTTTATTTGTTTGTTTGTTTGTTTTATCAGTTTTTTAAATGCCAGGGAGAATTTGATGACTGACCTTGAATATTTAAAATACTTAAATATATCTTTATTAAAAAACTGGTAAAAGAAAATAAAAATTTTCCTGAGAATAAAAAATTTATAAGGAATTAGACCTAGGTAGTGTGGCTTAGTTGGTTGGAGCATCGTCCTTTAAACCAAAAGGATGTGGGTTTGATTTCCTATCAGGGCACAGACCTAGGTTGAGGATTCAGTCCCAGTCGGGGCATATACAGGAGGCTGTCAATAGTCAATATTTCTCTCTCTTCCTTCCTCTTTCTCTAAAAGCAATGACAAAAATGTCCTTAGGTGTGAATAAAAAAAGGAAGGTATAAGAAATTAAACAGCAATGATGATACTTGCTTTGCTAATAATTAGAATTTTTGAGTATTTTTTATTATATTATTGGCACTGTGCTAACAACTATGTATTAAGATTATCTTATTTTATCCTCAAAATAGCTTCAAATGCAAAGCTCAGAACTTAATAAATCCAGAGGCTGAGTTTATTCCTTCATAAAAACACAACATTTTATTAATTTAATGAGACCATGCATTTATGTCATGCTAGTTGAATATACCATAACCTACTTTGTAAAACACACAGCACACATAGTTATTTGGATAGAGTTGTATTTTTAAGTACTTTAAACCATTTAAATTTTTAACAGTTTTTCTTTAACCAACTGATCTACTTTTGTGAAACCAGTCTAAAAAATATTTTAGCATTTATCTCCAGGCCTGGCTTAATGGGCCTATACAATCTATGCAGTCACATAGGGCCCTATTAATAAAAGGGCTTCTCACTTGGCTCATGCTTTACCTGTTGCTCTCTTGAAATTATTACTAATATTTGACCAAGGATCTTGTTTTAGTATTTTTTTGTTAAGTACCACAAATCATGTATCTGATTCTACGTGTCTCCACCTGAAATTATCTTATTTACTCATAAGCATTTACTGCATGTTTATGCTTGTCTTCCCCACTAGTGTAATCTCCATGAGAGTAGAGATTTTTGTCTGTCTTGTATATCAAGGTAATCAGCACATGCTCAAAATATTTCTTAAATTTTGTACCTGGGCTCACTTTTCATATCTGAATAAAGTCATATCTTTGAGAATAAGCAGTTTAGCCCAAGGAATTAATATTCACCTAACATTGCTTTTATCTAAAAGAAGTACCAAGGAGGACATAAACATTCTCTCAAAGGCTGACCTTACGTTTCCAAACTTATTAAGTAATGGTAAATGTCACAGTGTGTCATGAGAAAAGAATGCCAAATTTTCTTGTTTAACCTCAGTACTTGAATTACACTTTCTTGGTGACAAAATCCCATATGAAATTCTATGAGCAAGAGGCTGCTATTCTGGTGACCTTTTCCTATTTCCTTTTAGATCCATTATGTCACTTTAATTGTCTCTTTAGTAGATGAGAAGGAGAAAAATATGGTGAAATTAAACAAGATAAAATAAATCATACTTTTTATGTAATTACTCTTAAAATTAACTTCTCGCTCTGATACTCTACCACACACATCAGACCCATTTTGCCTTATTTATTAAATATGTTTAGACGTTTCACCATAAAAGTAACTTTATGTATTAACATTTTTAGAACTACAGTTTTTCACTGATATGTATATATATATATATATATATATATATATATATATATATATATAGTGTCTAAGTTTATTCTTGTGATTTCATGAGCTTCTTGTATGTATAAGTCAATGTTTTTTAGATTTTTTAAATATTTTTTCCTCCTCTTTTATCTCTTGCCTCTTCTTTTGAGATATCCATGCATATGATGATATATTTAATGATGCCCCACAGGTCTCTAAGGCTCATTTTTCTTCATTTTTTTCCTTTTCATTGTCATAGTTGATAATATCAGTTAACCTATTTTAAAGTTCACCAGTTCTATTACTTGCTGAAATATGCTGTTGAGCTCTTCTAAGAAAGAAGAGTCCTCTAGTAAACTATTTTAGTTCCTAACCTTTTCAACTTTAGAATTTCTAGCTGGTTCTTTTCCAAATTTATTTATTTTATTGATGTTCTATACTTAATGAGAAATCATTCACCTACTTTTATTTAGTTTTTCAGATGTGATTTCCCTTAGTTCTTTGATCATAGTTTAAACTGCTGATTTAAAGTCTTTATCTAGTAAGTCCAACATCCAAGTTTCACTGGGGACAATTTCTATTAACTGCTTTCTTCTTTTTTATAGGCCATACTTTTTTGTTTCTTATATGTCTCATAATTTTTGTTAAAAACTAGAAATTTCAAGTAATATAATGTAGTAATGGTGGAAATCAAATTATACCCCCTCGCGTAGTTTATTTTTCTTTATTTAGCAAAATTTCTGAACTAATTCCCTAAAATCTGTGTTGTTTTTATGTATAGCTGCTGAAATCAGTTAGTTTAGTGGTCGTCTAATGATTAGTCAGAGATTTCCTTAGACACCTGGAAGTCTGGAAGTCTTTGCTAAGGAGCTCAGTGTGTGTGTCGAAGCACATCCTTGATACAGCTTTACTTCCTGCTTGCCCACTGCCCCTAGGTCAGCCAGGTGAGAGGTTAGGGGCTTAGGTATTTTCTAAGCATGTTAAGAGCCCCGAGCATGCATACAGCCCTACATATAAATGTGGCTTTCTATATTACCAAGAATATGTGAGAGCTTTTCAAAGTCTGCTATAAACAACTCATTCCCAAGATTTTCCTTTTGTGTTGGTCTGTTTTTTGATCCAACTGTCTCCCATCACCTCAACCAGTCACAATGTTTAAAAATTGTCACTTTTAAAATAAATACCCCCAAGGAAAAGACTATTTACACTCAGTGAACTCCATGTCTGATCAACGAAAAAATCTTGTTACTGGGGGTCCTCAGGGAGCCACAAGATGGGTAAAATAATGACAGTTTCCTGGGAATGGGTCTTTAAAGACATTTCAACCCTATGTTTTCCTTGCACTGGCTAGCAGTAGGTGGTTTCACTATGATTGCAGGGTATTCGTTTTCAAGGCTACTTGTGGAGCTGAGGAGGGGGAATGGTAATGGGGCAAGTTAAAATACACAAAGTTCAGTTTTCTTGAACAAATACTCTCCACGCTACAAGTCTTCAACTTCCAGAGTTATGAAAAAAGTGATACCTACAGTTTCTGCCGATTTTCTCTTACTTTTATAGAGGAAATAATTTTCTGAGATTTTTTTCCTCTATTTTTGCTGATATCATTGTACTTCCCAAGAAATGTTCTTTAAATAAAAATAAGTACTTCATATTTTTTTCAATTCACTAAGTTAAAATGCCTAAATTGCATCATTGTTTTAAGTTGACTGATATTATGTTTTTGCCTAAAATTCAGAAACTAAATATAAAGTTTTTCTCAAATTTCACTATTTGTGGCCTAAGTAAATGTAATTTATGTTTTCCCTGCTAAGGATTTTAAAAAAGAATCAAAATAGGAGCAAATATTATTTCTCTGGCTCCCTCAGTCTTTAAAATTTTAGAATGTTTTAAAATTATGGTAACCAGTTTCATAATATTCCAGGAGATGTCTTTCAAACACTTCTACAGTCATTGTGATGCATGAGAAAGCAACTGCAGTGCCTGGGGAAGTTTCCAGCCCCATTGTTTTTCAGCTGAGGTGGAGAGACTGAACTGATTTCTGGTGTGTCTACCCCATCATATTACTCAAAGAGCAGGCACAAAGGACATGTGCCCTTGACTGCCCAGGCAAAATTGCACCTACATTCTGTAACGCAGTTTGGCAGTCTTCAGCATGAGCAATGCATAATCCTGTAAGGGAAATCTTCTAGGATACATCCTCTATTTGCGCACACACACACAATCCCAACAATATCTGGCAACACAGTGATACATTTCTTACAATTGATACATTCACATTAACACATCATTATCAACCAAAGTTAATTGTTTATATCATATTTCACTCTTGGTGTTATTAATTCTATGGTTTGACATATATATGTATGAGCATCGGCCTGCGAGCTAAGTGTTGCTGGTTCGATCTTCCAGTCAGGGCACATCAGAGAAGGAAAACTCTGACTCCAAAAAACCTCCGCTGCCTTGCGGCATACCTCTTCAGGGGAAAGGCTAAGGGAGTAAACCCCGACAGAAAATCCGGAGCTGGAGTCCCTAAGGCGGTTTGACGTTGTAGTCAACACCGGCAACTCCTGCGGCGCACCTGAAGCCAAGCTGTATTGACTCCGTCTTTCCCTTGGACCCTTCAGCTGCGAAGAGAGGGGGGGTCTGCTGCATGGGCAACAGCAGACCCTCCATATCACCCTGCCCAGGCTCTGTAGCTTCAGCTTCACTGGAGAGGACACTCCAGCATCATCACAAGATGTCGATTCAACACGGGAGGAGACAGATACTGTGTCACTCCCGAGTCGGACTGCACAGCCATTCTCGGCGGTGCAGATAGACGCTTAAGAAGCTACACCATCGTCTCTCGAGACGGACGGCTGCCGACGATATATACATATATATATATATATATATATATATATATATATATATATATATATAATTACAAATATCCACTATTGTTCTATCATGGAGAATAGTCTCACTGCTCTAAAAATTCTCTTTTCTCTACCTATTCATCCCCCTATTCTACCTAATTACTGAATATTTCTAATCTTTTTATGTTCTTCATTGTTTCGCCTTATCCAAAATGTCAAATAATTGTACAGTATGTACCTTTTTAGATTAGCTTCTTTTACTTAGTAATATGCATTTAATATTATTCTATATCTTTTTATGGCTTCAGAGCATATTTTGCTTTAGTGCTAAATAATATTCCATTCTTTGAATGCATGACAGTGTATTTACCTATTCACTCACTGAAAGACATCTTGATTGCTTCCAAGCTATGGCAATTATGAATAAAGCTGCTATAAATATTCATGTGTAGATCTTATGTGCACATAATTTTAAAATTCTTATGGGTAAATTCCAATGAGCACAATTGCTGGATCATTTAGTAAGAGTATGTGTAGTTTTGGAAAAAAAAACTGGCAAACTGTTTTCCAATGTTACTATTATATTTTGCATTCCCACAAGCAGTAAATGAGAGTTCTTTCTGCTCTACATCTTTACAGCATTTGGTGTTGCCAGTGTTCTAGATTTTGTCAATTATCATAACTATGTAGTGGTATGTCATTGTTTTAATTTTCAATTCCCTAATGACATCTTTTTTTAAAAGATGTTATTTATTTATTTTTAGATAGAGGAGAAAAAAGGAAGAGAGATGGAGAGAAACACCAATGTGGTAGAGAAACATCGATCAGTTGCCTCTTACAAGACCTCAACCAGTATCTGGCCCACAATGTGGGCATGTGCCCTGACCAGGAATTGAACTGGCAACCTTTCGGTTTGTGAGAGAACACTCAACTCACTGAGCCACACCAGTCAGGGCAGACAACTATTATAGGCTTACATGTTATTTCTGTATCTTTTTCCTTTTTTAAATCCTCACCTAAGGACATTTTTTTTTCCATTGTTTTAGAGAGAGAGGAAGGGAGAAAGACATTGACGTAACAGAGATGCATCAGTTGATTGCCTCCCATACATGCCCAAACCAGGGATCAAACCCGGAACCTAAAAATGTGCCCCAACCAAATGAATCCACAGGCTTTTGGTTATGAGATGACGTTCCAAACAACTGAGCCACATCAGGCAGGGTTATTTGTGTATCTTCGTTGATAAAATTTCTATTCAGATGTTCTGACCATTTAAAAATCAGGTTGTTCATATTATTATCATTTCATTTTAAGAGTTCTTTTTCTAAGTATATTTTATTGATTATGCTGTTATAGTTTTCTCAATTTTTTTCACTTTGCCCCAATCAACCTAGTATCATCCCTCCAGCAATCCCTCTGTCCTTAGTTCATGTCCTTGGTTCATGCATGTAAGTTCTTTGGCTTCACCCTTTCTTATACTATTTTTAACATCCCACTCATCTATTTTGTTCCTACCAGCTGATAACCCTCCAAATGATATCCATACCTATGATTCTGCTCCTGTTCTGGTTGTTTGTTTTTGTTTTCAATTTTCAGATTCAGTTGTTAATAGTTGTTAGTTTTCTGTCATTTTACTGTTCATAGTTTTGATCATCTTCTCTTTCTTAAATGTGTCCCTTTAACATTTCATATAATAAGGGCTTGGTTACGATGAATTCCTTTAGTTTTACCTTGTCTGGGAAGCACTTTATCTGCCCTTCCATTCTAAATGATAGCTTTGCTGGGTAGAGTAATCTTGGTTGTAGATCCTTGTTTTTCATCACTATGAATTCTTCTTGCCAGCCCCTTCTTGCCTGAAAGTTTCTTAGAGAAATAAGCTGAATTGGGAATTTCTTTGTAGGCAATGCTCTTCTTTTCTCTTGCTGCTTTTAAGATTCTCACTTTATCTTTAACCTCTGGCATTTTAATTATGATGTGTCTTGATGTGATCCTCTTTCGGTCCAACTTGTTTTGGAATCTCTGTGCTTCCTTGACTTGTACGTCTATTTCCTTCACCAAATTAGGGAAGTTTCCTTTCATTATTTTTTAAAATAAGTTTTCAATTTTTTGCTCTTCTTCTCTTTCTGGCATCCCTATGATTCAGATGTTAGCACATTTAAAGTTGTCCCAGGGGTTCCTAATCCTCTCCTTATTTTTTTCAATTTTTGTTTTTTCTTTCTGTTCCATGTGAAAGTGTATTTCTTCCTTTTGTTCCAAATTGTTGATTTGAATCCCGACTTCCTTTCCATTACTGTTGGTCCCTTGCATATTTTTATTTATTTCATTTGTGTAAGCTTCACTTCTTCCTTTATTTTGTGGCCATACTCAGTCATTTCTCTGAGGATTCTGATCACAGTGTTTTGAACTCCACATCTGATAGATCACCTATCTCTGTTTCATTTATTTCTTTTTCTGGAGTTTTATTCTGTTCTTTCGTTTGGGCCATATTTCTTTGCCTCCTCAATTTGGCAACCTTCATGTGTTTGTTTTTGTGTATTAAGTAGAGCTACTTTGACTCCATGTCTTGGTAGTATGGCTTTTTGTAGTAGGTGGCCTGTAGGGTTCAGTGGCACAGCCTCCCCTGTCACTCAAGCTGAGTACTCGAGGTACAACCTTCATGTGGGCTGAGTATACCCTCCTCTTTTTGTAGAGGCTTGGTTGCTATTGGCAGATCAATGGGAGGGATTTACCCAGGTCAGTCAGCTGCAAGGATTGGCTGTGACCACTGACCCCCACCACCACCCTTGGGGAAGGATTAGCTATGCAGAGGCAGGGTGGTGGTCCTCTGACATGGTCTGTAGCTGTCCACTGGGTGTCCTGGCCCTGGATGGTACAGACCAAGTCAGTCCCCACCTGTTTTTCCTGGGCACTCTAACTGAGCTATAAAGCAATCTGAGATGGTTGCTACTTGTGCTGGTTCTGGAGATTCCCAGGTAAAGCCAAGCTGTGAATCTAAGCTGGCTGCTAGTAGTACTGGACCTAAAGCTCACTGAGGCCACCTGCTGCTGGTTTGAGAGGATTTAAGAAGCTATGCAGCATGAGCCAATACCAGCCATTTATATGGAAAAGCGGCTTGGGTGGGCCTATAATTTGGGTGGGGCAGAGTCTCTGAGGATCTCCAAGGCTGATCGAACAGTGTAGCCAGGTTGTTGGAGTCTCAGATATGGCACCAGCTTGTCAGCTCTGTCGGAGCTCTGTCGGGGGAGGTTTAGAAAAGAGTCAATGGCCTCTGCTGCCATGATGCCGGAAACTTCATTTTCTCTCTGTGTGCCTCTGGTGCCTTTCAAGTTGCTACTCCAGTGCTAGAGCTCAGAGGAAGTGAGTCTTAGTAGGTGAGTCTGTATGTGGCTTCTTTAAGATGAACTGCTCGGGGATTTTGCAGTTTCTTTCACCAACCCAATTACCTCTGGATTTTGCAACTAGAAGTTTTAGGGACTTATCTTCGAGGCACTGAAACCCTGGGTTGGGGGAGCCTGGTGGGGGCTGGGACTCCTCACTCCTGAAATATCCCTCCCAAATTTTTATCCACCACACATGGGTGAGAGACGAGCCTGTTCCACGTCTGCCCCTCTCCTACTTGTCTTGATGATGTGGTTTCTTTAATCCCGTAGTTGTCAGAATTTCATTCAGTTGGATTTCTCATGGTTCTGGCTGATGGTTGTTCTATATTTTAGTTGTAATTTTGATGCAGTTGTGCAAAGAGGCAAGCCACATCTGCCTACTCCTCAGTCTTGACCTGATTCTCCTTAAGAGTCCTTTGTATGGTTTGGATAAATCCTTTTCAAATGTGTATTTAGCAAATATTTTCCTCCAGTTTATGGCTTGCCTTTCCATTCTCTTCATATTGTTGTACATTTAGCAGAAGTTTTTAATTTTCATGATCAGCTTATCAATTATTTCTTCCATGGTTCATGCCTTTGGTGTTTATGTCAAAAATGTTATCGTTATACCTAAGGTCATCTAGGTTTTCTACTCTCCTATCTTCTAGGAATTTTATACTTTTGTGTTTTGCATTTAGGTCTATGAACAATTTTGACTTAATTTTATAAAACATGTAAGGTCTGTTTCTAGATTTTTTTTTTCTTTTTTTGCATATGGATGTTCAGTTTCTTCAACATCATTTGTTGAAAAGACGATCTTTGCCCCACTGTATTGCTTTTGTTCCTTTATCAAAAACCATTTGACTATGGTTATATGGGCAAATTTCTGTGGCCTCTAGTCTGTTTCATTGGTTTAACTGTGTTGAATATGAAGACCAATCTGGGAGTAACTCACATTTTTACAATATTGAGTATTTTATTTATGAAGATATACTATCTCTACATTTATTCAAATCTTCTTTGAATTCTTTTGTCAGATTTTTGTAGTTTTCCTTATATAGATTTGTACTTATTTTGTTAGATTTACACCTAAGTATTTTATATTTAGGAGTGCTAATGAAATTAAATTGTGTTTTTTATTTTAAATTCCACTTGTACATTGATGTAATTAATGAAAGTAATTAATTTTTATATATTAACCTTGTGTCTTGAAAATTTGCTGTAATTCTTATTAGTTCTAGGAAACTTCTTGGTTGATTTTTTCAGATTTACTACAAAGACAATTTTGTCATTTATGAATGAACACAGTTTTATTTATTTCTTCCCAAACTGTATGTCTTTTATTGTCTTATTGGATTAGTAAGGACTTCCAGCACAATGTTGAGAAGTAACAGAGGGAACATCCTTGCCTTGTTCCTGGTCTTAGTGGGAAAGTTTTGAGTTTCTCACCATTAAATGTCATGTTAGCTATAAGTTTTCTTAAGTTTTCTTTATCAAGTTAAAGAAATTTCCTTTTTTCTAATTTGCTAATATTTTTGTCATGAGTGGATATTGACGTCTGTAAAATGTTTTTTCTGTGTTTATTGATATGATCATGTAATTTTTTTTTAGCCTGTTGATATTACTGATTATATAAATTGATTTTCTGATATTGAATCAGCCTTACATATCTAGGGTCAATCTCACCTGGTCATGGCATATTATTTTTTTCTATACATTATTCAATTTTATTTGTTTATATTTTGTTCAGGGTTTTTGCATCTATGTTCATAAAAGATGTGGATTTGTAGTTTTCTTTTCATTTTTTTTTCCTAGTTTTAATTTTAGGGTAATGCTAGCTTCATATAATGAATTAGGATACATTTCTTCCACTTCTATTGTCTGGAAAAGGTTGTAGAAAATTGGGATAATTTATTTCTTAAATGTTTGGTATAACTTACCTGTAAACCTATCTGGGCCTGGGCCTTTCTGATTCAAAAGGTTATTAATTATTTATTCAATTTCCTTAACATACATAGGTCAATTCACACTCGACTATTCTTATGTTGGTTTTGACAGAATGTGTCTTTCAAGGAATTTCATCTAAGTTAATAAATGTGTAGGAATATAGTTGTTTATACTTGAATATACATTTAATGTTCATAGGATCTATAGTGATATCCTTTCTTTCATTTCTGATATTAATGATTTTATATTCTCTTTTTTCCCCACTTAGTTAACCTGGCTCAAAGATTACCAATTAAATTGAACTTTTCAAAGGAGCTACTTTTGGTTTTGTTGATATTCTCTATTAATTTTGTTTTCAGTTTCATTTCTTTCTTTTCTAAATTTATTTTTATTTAATGCTGTAAGTTTTCCTCTAAACACTGCTTTTACTTCATTACTTAATTTTAACATTTCTTTTGATAGTTCTTCTTTTTTTTTTTTTTTCAGATTTAATGTGTTTTATTGATTAAAATATTACATTTGTGCCAATTTCCCTTCCCTCTGCTCCCCTCCACCCGGTGGCCCCCCTCCCTCCAGTTGTCCCCCCCTTTTAGATTATGTCCATTAGTTGTGCATACAGTTCCTCCCAATCTCTCTCCGTCTATTCCATTCCCTCCTACCATGATCCCCAATTCCTATATCGTCTCCCTCCCTCTCCCCACTCCCCCTCCCTGTTGACCTCCCCCCACTATGCTTCCCTTACCCACAGTTCCTTTTCCACTCTCGTTGCCTGTTTCATTTGCCTTTGTTTCATCTCCCTAGCTTCTGTTTTTTAAACCAGTCCCTTTAACATCTCATATAACAGTGGTTTGGATCTAATGAACTCTTTCAGTTTTATTTTGTCCTGGAAACACTTTCTCTGTCCTTCTATTCTGAATGACAATTTCGCTGGATAGAGTATTCGTGGTTGTAGGTTTTGGATTTTCATTACTTTGAATATTTCTTGCCAGTCCCTTCTTGCCTGTAGTGTTTCCCTTGAGAAGTCAGCTGATAGTCTAATTGGGACCCCTTTGTACATAATTCTTTTCTTCTCTCTTGCTGCTTTTAAGACTCTCTTTATCCTTAATTTTTGACATTTTGATTATAATGTGTCTTGGAGTGGTTCTCCCTGGGTCCAGTCTCTTGGGAACTCTCCTTGCTTCCTGGACCTGCAAGTCTATTCCCTTCCCCAAGTCTGGGAAGTTCTCCTTTATTATATTTTCACTCAATTTTTCAAGTTCTAGTTCATCTTCCTCATTCTCTGGCAAACCAATGATTCTTATGTTGGGCCTTTTATAGCTGTCCCAGAGGTTTCTGATCCTCTCATTGTTGCTTGCCATTTCCTCTCACTGCATTGGTTGACTGCTTGTTCCTTCTCCATATTCCAGTTTGTTGAAATGAACTCTGGATTCCTCACCATCTGTCTCGTATGTGGTTTTGTTCCTTTCGTTATGAAAGTTTTTCGCTTCTTTCATATCTTTTTCCTGCTCTTTTGTGAATTCTGTAAGCCACCTGATAACAATGGCCCAGAACTGAGCCTCTGACAGGTTTCTTATCTGTTCATCTGTCAGGTTCTCTATCTGCTGTCTGGTGAGTTGTGCCACCGGGATCTCTATATTTGTCTGCCACATTTTGACAGATGCGTTTTGTTTTCCTGGGCTGGCTGTTGGGGGCAGTGCCTGTGTACGCGTCACAAATCAGCGACCGGCCGGCGCCTGCCTGTCCGCGACCTATTTCGCAGCCCTGTGGTGCTTTCTTTGGGGGCGGGGGTCCAAGATGGATTCACACAGTTATTCAGCTAGGAGACCGGGATCCGTCCTCCCGCCCCCCTGGGCCTCACTGTTCAAGGCGATGCTGCGGCTGCTCTCCCCAGCGCCCGGAGTCGCGCACGCCAGGGGCTTGATTGCCTCCCGGATTTTTCGCTGCCCCGCCCGCCGCTCCGCAAACAGCTTTGCCTTCTTTAACTCTTACCTGCCCAAATGGCACCGCTGGTTTATAACTTCATATGTTGGGCTTCCGTGTAGTTTTATTTTCTGGAATTTCTAGTTATCCTTTGTTTTGAAGTAGTTGTATTCCTCTATAGTTGTAGAGGAAGACCTAGCGTGTCCATCTAAGCCTCCATCTTGGCCGGAAGTTCGATAGTTCTTCTTTGTTCTGTGTATTATTTATACAATGTTTAATTTCTATCCTTTTAAGTTTGTTAAGACGTGTTTTATGACGTGGCATGATGTCTATTTTTGTAAATGTTTCATGTGAGTTTGAGAAGAATGTTTATTCTGCCCTTGTTAAATGAAATAGTTTATAGATATCAATTATACCTAGTTGATCAATGATGCTATTGAGTTCAAATCTGTCATTACATATTTTTTGCATGCAGAATCTATTTCTAATAGAGGAATGTTAGAGTCCATTTTAATAGTGAATTATCTAGTTCTCATTGAAGCTCTATTAGTTTTTTGCCATGTATGTTTTGACTCCCTGTTCTTGGAGTATGATCCCATTTATCATTATGCAATTGCTTTTTTATCCATGATAACTTTGTTTTTTGTTGTTCTGAAATCCACCTATCTGAAATTAGTATAGCTACATCTTCTTTCTTTTTATTAGTGTTAATATGGTATAAATTTCTTCATTTTATAATTTTAATCTCTATGTAATTTTATATTTCAAGTGGATTTTTGTATGTAACATATAGTTAGAAATTGTTTTTTGATTCTTTTCAAAGATTATTGTCATTTAGTTGGTCTATTTAGACAATTACATTTAAGATATTTATTGATATTCCCCTGGCTGGTTTGGCTCAGTGGATTGAGCGTCGGCCTGCGCGCTAAGTGTCGCTGGTTCGATCTTCCAGTCAGGGCACATCAGAGAAGGAAAACTCTGATTTCAAAAACCTCCACTGCCTTGCGGCATACCTCTTCAGGGGAAAGGCTAAGGGAGTAAACCCCGACAGAAAATCCGGAGCCGGAGTCCCTAAGGCGGTTTGACGTTGTAGTCAACACCGGCAACTCCTGCGGCGCACCTGAAGCCAAGCTGTATCGACTCCGTCTTTCCCTTGGACCCTTCAGCTGCGAAGAGAGGGGGGGTCTGCTGCATGGGCAACAGCAGACCATCCATATCACCCTGCCCAGGCTCTGTAGCTTCAGCTTCACTGGAGAGGACACTCTAGCATCATCACAAGATGTCGATTCAACACGGGAGGAGACAGATACTGTGTCACTCCCGAGTCGGACTGCACAGCCATTCTCGGCGGTGCAGATAGACTCTTAAGAAGCTACACCATCGTCTCTCGAGACGGACGGCTGCCGACGACGATTTATTGATACAGTTAGATTAATATCTTCTGTATTTTTCATTTTATTTGTTGCTCTTCTTATTTCTTCCTATTTTTGTCTTCCACATTTTTCTGTTTATTTGTGATTTTAACTGTTTTTTATATGATTTCATTTTCTTTCCTCTCTGAGCATATCAATGATACCTTCTTAAAACTTTTTTATTGGTTGCTCTAAAGTTTGCAATATACTTTGAAAATTAATCCGTCCACTTTCAAATAACACTATACCACCCATTGGGCAGTGTATCTACAAAAATAAAATATTCTCAAGTCCTCGCTATCATCCCTTGCACCTGTACTGTAATTCATCTCACTTTTCCATTAAATGTTTTGTTGCTATTCCAGTATAAGAAAAGTAAAAAACATTACTCTACTTTCACTTGTTCATTTGCTGAGGCTCTTAATTTATATAGATCTATGTTCCTAACCTATGTCATTTACCTTTTCTCTGAAGAATTTCTTTAAACATTTTTTGCAAGACAGGTTTATTGGCAACAAATTCTCTCAAATTTTGTTTGTTTGAGAAAGTCTTTAGTTCGTTTTACATTTGAATAATAATTTCTCATAATATAGAATTCTAGCCTGGTGAGCTTTTTTTTTTTCTCTCAGCACTTTAAAGATTTTACTCCACCATGTTCTTGCTTGCGTGGCTTTTGAGAAGTCAGATGTAATTCTTTGCTCCTCTGTAGGAAAGTTGTTTTTTATTCTTGCATCTGTCAAGACTTTTCTTTATCTTGGATTTTTTTAAAGTTTGAATTAGACATGCCTAGATTTAACTGTTATGTTCACTTATTCTGTTTCTTGTTGTCTGAGCTTCCTGAATCTGTGGTCTAGCGTCTGACAGCTTTTGGAAAATTCTCAATCACTATTCCTTCAAATGTTCCTTCCATTTCTTTCTCTCTTTGTTCTCCTTCTGGTATATTTTTAAAGTACATTTTATATGTTTTGCAGTTGTCCCACAGTTCTTGTATATTTTTTATGTTAGGGGGTAAAGGGTTTGGTCTTTTTTTCTCTTTGCTTTTCAATTTTAGAAATTTCTATCATTTTCGAGCTCAAAGATGCTTTCTTCTATTGTTTCTTATCTACTAAAGAGCCCATCAAACACATTCTTTATTTCTGTATTACAGTATTTTTAGTGTCTAGTATTTCTTTTTTATATTTTTTAGAATTTTTATTTTGCTTAGATTAACCACATAGTTCATGCATGTTGTCTATGTTACACATTAAAGCTCTGAGCATATTAAATATAGTTTAATTTTTTAAAAATCTCTTGTCTAATAATTCTGATTATTTTTCCATATAGGGCATTAGTTCTGATGTTTGTTCAGCCTCTTTAAACAGTTTTCTTCCTTTTAATTTGCCTTGTAATTTTTTGTTGAAAGGCACACAATGTAGTGAATGAGAGGAACTGTGGTAAATGGGCCGTTAATAATGTAATGGTAAAGTGTGGAGAGGGGAAGTGCTCTATAGTTCTATGATTAGGTCTCAGTCTTCTATGAGCCTGTGCGCCTGAATTGTGAACTTTACTTGTGCTTTTCAGTTCCCCCTTCCCTTACATGAGGCAGGATGACTATAGGTGCAAGAGTTGTATATTTATCTTTTCCCACTTGAAAAACTGAAGTCAGTTAAATTAGTTATTTCCCTTCCTCCAAGAAGATTAGACTCTAATAAAACCCCAGCAGGTTAGCCTCTGGTAAAGTAGTTTTTTTTTTTTTTTCTGAGGCCAAATCTTTTACAGAGAACAGAATATTCTGGCATAATTCAAAATGTTTTTTTGTTTGTTGTTTTTATTTTTTGCCTCCATCTGATCTAACACTAGAGGATTTCTAGTGAGAAATCTGAAATTTCACTGAGAAGACTTAATAGAACTCCTGGAGGTGAAATTCATAAATGTGTGCACCCATTCCCCCTGCATAATTGGCTTCTCTTAAAGTTTTTAACTTTCAGAGCTCTCCACACTGAACCCCCAGCAATTCATCAGTTACAGGTTTTCGTATTCCAACACTGGTTTTCATGAACATTTCTGCTCCTGGGTTTCTGCTCTGGTAAGTTATGCTTTTTCCCTGTGTCCACCTGTCTGTTGCTCCAATTTTGGGGGCAGCAGTTGGCCCCATAATCCCACTTTTCTCATAGATTTAAAATAGTTGTTGAGTTATTCCATTTGTTCAGTTTTTTACTTGTTGTTGGGATAGAGTGGCAATTTCTAACCTCTTTTCAGCTTGGCATAAACTAGAAACCAGAAGACTTCTGAATTTTCTTTTTTGTTTTACCTTGTATTCATAGACAGTATTTCCTTTTCTATCCCATGTTTTCTTTTATAATCACTATCTTTCTATTGTGTAAATGAAAAGTATGCCTTTTAGTCATTTCATGTTTTATTATGACTACTCGAGGGTATAGAAGTCTCTGGATACTGCATGAATAAATCATTCAAATTATTATTGGCAGTCAAACATTTTTTTAAATTAAAACACTATGGGGCTTCATGTCTTTTGAAGTCTTATAAATATTTATGTTTAGGGTGGAAGTGTGTTAATAGAAACTATGTATTATGGTCTAGGTTGGGATATTATAAATTAAGACAAACTGTATGGTAGGCAGCATGAGTAATTTTTTATTTCATGACCTTGATTACTGATAAAGAATTAAGGAAAAAAGAACATGTGAAGCAAAGAGACTACACATACAAAACA
This sequence comes from Furipterus horrens, assembly GCF_987537825.1. Taxonomy (NCBI): domain Eukaryota; kingdom Metazoa; phylum Chordata; class Mammalia; order Chiroptera; family Furipteridae; genus Furipterus; species Furipterus horrens. The sequence goes on from NW_028327171.1 coordinate 94,201,020, forward strand.
TCAGAAGTAGTGTAATATCAATTTTTCTCCACTCTCCATTTGCACAATTCTGAGAAATGAGGAAGAGCTTGGTAAGTACTCTCATCCGTCCTTCTCTCACATGTGTCTGAAAATTCAGGCTATACTCAAAGTGCACATTGGGATAGAACCACGTTACTAAAACAAACATACAAACAAACAAAAACTATTGGCAAAGATATTTTCAAATTAATTATTTAAATTTTTACAAAAATTTGTGTTTATTATATTAAACAACATACCTCCAAGTGAAAGAGTATAATGCACTAAACAACCATTCAACAACTTTGGTCACATGTTTAGTGTATTTTTAAGAAACCTAATTACTAGGTAAGAAGTCATTATACTAGCTATTTTGTTTACAATTCCTTGCTGTCTAAAAAGCTTCAGGAAGTCCTACTTGATGTATATAGGTGGTAGGTTACTAAAATTTATTTTTAATGCTAGGTCATATGTGAATTTTAACACATACCATAAAAGGAGTTTTAAAATTTAAGGAACATTTTTTAAATAAAAACACCTTCAAATTTTAACTCACTCATTTATATTAACAAATTTTTATATATGTACATAGAAAAATTTAAATTAATTGATGTTAAACTCTGTCCCAATATAGCAATAGTTATTAATCTACATGTAAGTGAATTGATTATTAATAAATATAATTTCAACAATATTTTACCATATATACTTATGATTAAAATCTGGGTTATATTATGCTATTTTGATAAGGTCTACACTAATAATAGTTGTAACATAGCTCAATCCAAAAGAAAAAAAATACTAAAAAGACAATTACAAGAACTTTAAAAGGTTAAAGTTAATTGATATACAAAATTGTCCTGCAGAGTAATGATCAAAAACATTACTTAGAGATAACATTCTTTTTGGAAATGAAATGGAAATATGAGTTCAAGAAGGGAAAGGACACTAACATTTTTGTGATTTAAAGAAGCCAGTTTGTGTATATTTAAACAAATCAAGGGTGATGTGAACTTGCTATGTATTTAGATGAGCAGTTTAATTTAGAAGAGTAATATTAAAGTTTTATTTTTAAGACTTTAATAATTGTAGCATTAAGAACTATATGAATTTAAGGTAAAAAAATTTTAAAGTCAGGATATATATGTACAAAGGTGTTGTATATTTAAAAATTTGTTTGAATGTATTGAAGCAAAATTTTTGAAAGTCATTAGATAAATTAAAAAGAACTATTGCCTCACAAGATGGAGGCTTAGACTGACACGCTCAGTCTCCCTCTACAACTAGAAAGGAATACAACTACCTCAAAACAAAAGATAACTAGAAATTCCAGAAAATAAAACTACACGGAAGCCCAACGTACGAAGTTATAAACTAGCGGTGCTCGTTGGGTAGGTAGTAAGAGCGAAAGTGGGCAGTGCTATTTGCGGTAGCACCAGGGACAGTGGCAGGGAGAGCAATCCTGGCTGCAGTCAAGCCCCAGCAGTTCGCGACCCCAACACTGGATCCCGGTCTCCCGGTAGAGAATAATGGCAGGAATCCATCTTGGACCCCCGCCCCCACACAAAGCGCAACAGCACCGCAAAATAGGTTGTGGATTGCCACCGGTCACTGGGTAGTGAAGACAAAGTGCCACAGCGCAGTGAAAAAGGTTGCTGGATCACGGCGGTCACTGGGTTGTGACAAATACACAGGCACCAACCCAAGAAGCAAAGCAAAACATAAATCTGTCAAAATGAGGCAGAGACAACTATAGAAATCCCGGTGGTGCAGCTCACTAGGCAACAGATGAAGAATCTGACAGATGAACAAATAAGAAACCTGTCAGAGGCTCAGTTCAGAGCTATTGTTATAAGGTGGCTTACAGAATTAACAAAAGATACGGAAAAAGACGAGAAAGGATTGAAAACCACTCATATTGAAATTAACAAAAACACATACGAGACAAGTGGTGAGGAAATAAAATCCAGAGTTCAAATCAACAAACTGGAACATAGAGTAGGAACAAACAGTCAACCAGTGCAGAAAGAGGAAACAGAAAGCAAGGAAAGTGAGAAGAGGATCAGAAACCTCTGGGGCAGCTATAAGAGATCGAACATACGAATTATAGGATTGCCACAGGGTGAAGAAGAAGAACTAGAAATTAAAAAATTAAGTGAAAATATAATAAAGCAGAACTTCCCAAACTTGGGGAAGGGAATAGACTTATAGGTCCAGGAAGCACAGAGAGTTCCAGAAAAACTGGACCCAGGGAGAACCACTCCAGGACACATTATAATCAAATTGTCAAAAGTTAAAGATAAAGAGAGAATCTTAAAAGCAGCAAGAGAGAAGAAAAGAATCATGTACAAAGGGGCTCCAATTAGACTATCAGCTGACTTCTCAAGGGAGACCCTGCAGGCAAGAAGGGACTGGCAAGAAATATTCAAAGTAATAAAAATCAAAAACCTACAACCACGAATACTCTATCCAGAAAAATTGTCATTCAAAATAGAAGGGCAGAGAAAGTGCTTCCAGGACAAAATAAAACTGAAAGAGTACATTAGATCCAAACCACTGTTATATGAGATGTTAAAGGGACTGGTTTAGAAGAAGGAGGATCAAAACTATGAACATTAAGATGAAAACTGCATCACCAGAACCAACAACAAAAGCTAGGGAATTAAAACAAAGGCAAACTAAATAGGCAACGAGAGTGGAAAAAGAACTATAGGTATGGGGAACATATTTAGGGGAGGTCAGCAGGGAGGGGTAAGGGGATAAGGGAGGGAGATGGTACAGGAATTAAGAAGCATAGTAGGAGGGAACAGAGTAGACAGAAAGAGGTTGAGAAGAACTATATGCACAACCAATGGACATGGACTAAAAGGGGGGATAACTAGAGGGAGGGGTGGCACCGGGTAGAAGGGAGCAGAGGGAAGGGTAATTGGGATAACTGTAACAGTATAATCAATAAAACACATCAAAAAAAGAATTATTGCCTCAAATTCTCTGTCTAAGGTAAATTTACTGAAGCTATGCTAAACTTTTTCTTTCTCTGTTTGTCTACTTTTTTTCCAATTTCATTTGGAGTCAGTAGTGTTTGACCAATAATAATTATCAGCTTTCTTTATGCATGTCATCAGTTCATTTACTATGTAAGATGACATGATTAGCATAATTTGTAATTTAGACTGACTGCTAGAGAGTTTAGAATAACAAGATGCCACATGTCATAGACTTGCTAAGGGAAGTTGAGGCAGGTGCATTTCATTATTTAGTCCCCATAGGGGACTAAAGAGTACTAAAAGAGATTGTTTGATATATTGGACACATATGTTGACACTAATCAGAGATAAAATGCATTTTTATTGAGAAGTGTGTATAATTTTATATTAGTAGCAATATCTGCAATATTGTTATTATTAACTACCAGCATTAATTCTGAGTTCAACACTTTACTATATTATCTCACTTAATACTCACAGAAACTCATGAATCAACTAATATATTTTATATCAGTTTAATGCAAAATAGGGAAAAAGTATCAGAGGTATTGAGTGATGTGTACAATTCTATCCCTTCAGGAAGGGGTAGAGCTAGATCTAAATGCTGAAGATACCTGATGCCTAAGTCCTCCTATATTGCCTACTGGGGAAGTCTTACATAATGTTAGACCTTGGGCGATACATCTTAGATAATTTCTGGTAGATCTGGAGCAAAAGTTAGACAGAATTTAAAAGTATATTTTTTGCTGTAACAAAAATGGTGTCTTGAAAAAGACAAAACAGAAATTACAGCTGTCAGCACATTTACAAAAAACAATAAGCACAACCTAAGCAACATTGTCTTTCTTTTGCCATGACAGGGGACAATTTTGAGTACCATGAAAAGGAAAATGCTAACAAAACGTGTTCTGGATAGAAACTACCTGGTTAGAAAACCTAATTTACGGCACATATTAAATAAGTGCTGAAGCAGGTCTTGCTATTTGACATCAGAAACTAAGCTCAAAAAATATCTACTGAATTTCATGGATTTCTTTATTGAAACCTATAGACTCGGATTCCCAGATAAAGAACTTGCTTTGGTAATGTTGTAGTCTTTTAACAGAAAAACAGTTCAGGAAGCCACTGTATTGGTTTGATATAGATTCATCTCCATAGATCCTCCTTTAAGAACCAGGAGGTTAGACACTGTTGAAAATGTGATAGCTCATAATTAAGGATAGCAAGCCTTGTATGGAATAATAGAATGGGAGAGGTGAAAGGGATCTTGGAATGCATCCATTTCGAATGCCTGTATTTGCATATTGGAAAATATGCAAATATTTGAACGCCTAGGAAGTTCAAATGCTATATAGAAATTTACACATCTTACATGTCACTTTCACACTTATCTAACATGTAAGTTACTTTATTAAATTACTATTTTTACTGAGCCATGCCTGATTGTGGGAGAGGAGAGTGCTTTCGTTTGAGATTATAATTTTAATGAACTCAATTTCTACCACTTCTTATATACATGGGAGAGCAGTAAGCCAGAGGACTTTGCCTCCCTGCAAACTGTATCTACACTCAACCCTTTGATTTTGAAATTGTGTGATTAGACTGAGGGGCATTATCAGCCTGATATACACATACATCTGTTGTAACAGCCTTTGACTTCCCTCAGGCAGCAGGAAGCACTGTGAACTAGCAGAGACTGTTAATGAATCACTAATAGGCCAGACAGGTAATGATTGTGAGTAAGCAGCACGAGGGAAAGCAAAGAGTGTGGATAGCAGATCTTAGGCCCTCTAAAAGTGGCAGCAGTTACTCAGCTCCAGCCGGTTTTTGCTCTATGGAAAGATAGTCCCAGTGTTATCAGTTCTCTCTGTGTTTCATGAAGAGCCAATCCACATTTTACCGTGAAGTCTCCCAATGTTTGAATAGTGGGTAATTTTGTTAGACTGTGTAGACCAAGCACAATATATCTGTCAGATACAACAAATGTATCCGTTAGATGCAATGTAGACCACAAGCCACCAACCTGTGAGTTGACGGATTTAACCAAGCTTAATTCCAAGCCAAGAATCCCTTTTCCATAAGTGATATTTAGAGCTGGTACCCAATGTACATGACTCTCTGGAACCTACTTGTAACACTGCCATTTGTTTACCCTAAAAATGTGTTAGATTTCTGATTAATTCTCTAATCTGTTGGGACTGGGTCAATGTCTTGAACTCCAGATGTTCTGGTAGACCTTTTGTAAGCATTTCCTTTTGAAAAGAATGACCATTTTCACAGAGTCTGAGGCGCTTATTGAAAACATGCACCAAGTTAAACTCATCACCTAAAACAAAAAATGTCACCTGTTTTTTTTTTTTTCTGACTAGTTCTGCTTACTAAAAATTCATGCTACCTTTCAGCACCCTTCAGGTTAGACTCCTTTGAAATTGAAATTCATGTAGATCAAGCCCCCACATGTAAACCGTATGTTAGTCATAATACTTTGAATTACTGATTGACTTTATTGGGAGCAGCCCTGGCCCACATTCCCACCAGCCTCAGTATTTTGTACCCTAAACATCACAATTGTCTCCAGCTTATATCCTAATTCTACTAACTATGGAAATTTTAGAAGTTGGTTGAACAAATTTAGGTGTTATGTCAAGATCTCTCAAGCACCAAGAAAGTGGGAACTTACATTTTTTATTCATATTTTATGCACTTGGTGCTTTATTCAATACTTAGCTTTAATTTTCACAATAGTTTTGTGAAGTATGTTTTAGTAGCCTAGCTTTACAGAAGAGGAACTCAAAACCCTGTGAGGATACATTAAAAGCTATCAAAACCAAAGCCAGAAATCAGGTCATAAATTTTATTTCATTAGTTTTATACTAATGATTTCATCATATTGTTTTATAAATTTTAACATATTAATTTTTTGACTGAAGAAATTATTTTCAACATAGAATTCTTAGAAAGTTTCCATCAATGAGATAAATAAGAGGATAATAATAGCTTAACTCATTAGTTTGTTTTGAGGATCAATAAGTTAACACTGTAAAGTGCTTAGAACATGCCTGACATAATTATATGCACTAAACAGGCATTTGCTAGCATGGCTTGCATACATTTATCTGCCATCTGTGTTTCTTCATCTGTGATATACATCTTTATGTTTTGATGTACTTATCTAGCGAATATTTTTTCTCATCTTGATATTTAAGAGTTTTAAATGTTATGGATATTTACCATTTATTTTATATATCTTGTAAATATTTTCCCCTAGCTTGTCACCTAGCTTCCAATGTTGCTTATGGCATTGTATTACTGTGACATATTTGCTTTTTTAAAAATACTGATTGACCTATCAATCACTTGCTTTATTAATAACATATACCTTTCCTGTAAGCTTTGATAAGCTTTCCCTTAATGAAACCAAATTGATGTTATTTGTTTAGCAAAACTGTTTTGTAAATTAAAATATTTAGTTCATTTGGAATTCGTTACTTGTATATAGCATGATTAATTAATTCATTGACTTAAACATTAGTCCTAGATTCTTGAGCAGTAAAGGGGTTTACAGCCTAACGGGAAACACAAACAAAGAAGGAACTAAATGTGGTGCAATAGGTGCTACGACAAAGAGATGCAGGACTGGAGTGAAAGCCACTAGAAGGGCATCAAACACCAGCTTTGAAAGCTGGAGAGTGTTTTTAGAAGAATCGATGTCAAAGATGAAACTAAGCATAAAAAGAATAATAGAAGGTTCTTAACAGGGAAAAGAAGAGTATATAGGAAGCCTCAAAATAAAGAAGAGTACCTCGCATTAAAGAAAGTTCAATATAACTAGATCTTAGAGGGAAAAGGGGTGGGGAATAGAGAGGGATGAGGTTGGAAGTGTGAGCAGACACCAGATAACAGAGGACCTTGTAAACTGAAGAATTTTGAATCCTATCCTAAAAGCAGCAGGTTGACTTTAATGTTTTAAGAAGCATTAACATGATGTGATTGAGGAGAAACAAGATGGCGGAGGAGTAAGTGGAAGCTACACTAACCTCCTCCCAGAACTAGTCTGGATTTACAACGTAATTTTGGAGAAATCATCTGGAATAACCAACCGAACACCAGCTGGAGAGAAGTCTTATAACCACGGAGAGACAGAAAAGGCCGCTACATCACAACATGACCTGGCAGCTGAAGGGACTGAGAAACAGATCAGCAGCTGGGGATTCCCCCTGAGAAGGGCAAGGTCTAAACCCCCAGCTGGGCTTCCCAGCCTACAGCAACAAAGTGGAAAGTAAAATAGTATCCAGCTGAGAAAAACGAAAAGCCACAGGGTTTCTTGCTAGCCGGAGAGAAACAGCTGGAGAAAAAGAGCTCTTAAGCGGATCACATATGAAAATATTTTGGCCCCCACTTACCCTGGGCACAAGCAGAGGGAAGACAGAGAGGACTGGAAATGCTTGGGGAGAGTTTGGTGTGGTGGCTTTGAGGGGAGAGCTGGGGAAGTGGCCGGCCGGGTCCCAGTGCTGACTCATCCCCACACTGCAGGCAGACCATTCCCAGCCAAGTGGCGTCAGCCTGAGGGGAAGCAAAAGCCCTGCCTACAGGAATTAAGCTGCCACACCCACGGTCCGTAAGCCTGACGGCTAATCACAGATTGAATAGATTAACAAGAAGCCAGACAAAGGCAATAGACCCTGAAAGTCTCCAACAGGCTGCCTAGGCCCAGATTGGTACAGGATCTGACGCCACCAGAGGCAGATCCAGGAAGTGCAGATCATTCTAAGAAGTACCAACAAACAATAGGAGTCACAAAAATGGGGAGACAGAGAAACAACCCCCCATCGAAAGGAAAGGTAGAGTCCCCAGAAAGAATGCTAAATGAAATAGAGGGGAGCCAACTATCAGATATGGAATTGAAAGCATGTATTATGGAGAAGCTCAATGAGCTCAGTGGAAACTACAAAGAACTCCAGAAAAACTACAGTGAACTCCAGAAGAACTATAAGGAACTTACTGAGAATTATACCAGCATCAAAAAGGACATGGAAGCTATCAATAAGAGCCAGGAGGAAATGAAGAATACGATCTCTGAATTGAAGAACACAGTAGAAGGAATTAAAAGCAGGCCAGAGGAAGCAGAAGATCGGATCAGCGAGCTGGAGGACAATGTAGACAAAAACTCCAAGAAAATGCAACAAAATGAAAAAAGGCTGAACAAGACTGAAGAGGCTCTAAGACAGCTGCAGGACAACATGAAACGTAATAATATCCGTATCATAGGAATTCCAGAAGGAGAAGAAGAAGAGCAAGGAATAGAAAACCTCTTTGACAAACTAATGACAGAAAACTTCCCTAACATGAAGAGAGAAAGAATCATGCAAGTCCAGGAAGCACAGAGGGTCCCAATGAAGATGAACCCCAACAGGCCCACTTCAAGACACATCATAATTAAAATGCCAACATTCAAAGACAAAGAGAGAATCCTAAAAGCAGCAAGAGAGAAACAACTAATAACATACAAGGGAGCTCCAATAAGGCTATCATCAGCTTTCTCAACAGAAACACTACAAGCCAGAAGGGAATGGCAAAATATATTCCAAGTAATGAAAAACAAAGGCCTACAACCAAGAATACTCTACCCAGCAAGGCTCTCATTCAAAACGGAAGGTGAAATAAGGAGTTTCCAAGACAAAAGAAGGTTAAAAGAATACATCTCCACCAAACCAGTATTGCAAGAGATGCTAAAGGGTCTGCTTTAAGAAGATGAAGAAACAGAGAGACAGAGAGGAACATGAGTACAAAGGGGGAAAATGACAATGAATAAGTACTGAAAGAAAGAAGGAACTTCTACCATTTGCAACAACATGATTGGAACTAGAGAATTACGCTTAGCGAAATAAGCCAGGCAACAAAAGAAAATTACCTTATGATATCACCTGTTAAAGGAAACTAATGAACAACACAAGGAAATGAGCAAAATTGAACCAGAGGTATGTAAACGAGGAATAAACTAACAGTAACAAAGGGGGAGATGGGAGGGAGAGAAGTGTTAAGAAGGGGAAGGGTCTAGTCAAAGAGCATGTATAAATGACCCATGGACATGGACAACTGGGTGGGGACTGAATGTGGGAGAAGGGAGGGACAGGGTGCAGAGAAGCAAGAGGGGTAAAAAAGTGAGACAACTGTAATGGAAAAACAAACAAACAGAAAAATTTTTAGTGGGGGGAAAAAATAAAAATAAAAAGAATAGAAATGCAAGTTCAGTGAATATTAGAAGGACAAGGATTTTCCTTCACACTGTATATATTTTCTCCCTATCTGATCCCTCCAGAATTTGGCATTCTAAAGAAGTAAGTAATGACCTAAGTTTCTTTGCATAAAACTAATAAGACCAGTTGTTAATAACGATTTTTTTGACTAAGACTTTGACTGGAATGTCATGCCTAAAGGAGACATGCTTGGGCTTTGGTTGTTACCAAAAAGCCCTGAGCAACTGGGACTGACCTTCAAAGGTAATAAAAGTCCATGAGATAAAAGGCCTGGTACCTTGGATGGATGAGCGGTCCATAACAATCTTTCCAGGGAAGGAACGAAGGTTGTTTTCCTGAAAGATGGCTAGAAGGGACCTTTAAGGCACAATGGAAAACCAGAAGGACCTGGAAAAGACAGGTGTTTACAGGCAAGGCTGAATGCCAGGTATGTGGCTCAGCTTCTGTGCCCTGAAGGGCAGACTGAAGGTCACCCTAAATGTTCCTTGCGTAAGTTCCAGCAAAGCAGAACTAAAGATCATAAGTGATCATTTTATGCTCTTGTTGTGTTTATGCAAATGAACAGGATAAATTAAAAATGAACTTAATGCAGTCCCTTTAATGACAAGGAGGGTAATCTTAGGGAGAAAAATCAAGATTCAAGGAAGATCACAATGCCCAGTGGCAGACTATAATGCAGTGCAGCTAACCGTCTTTAAAGTTTCTTTTCATTTAAAATTTGTTTTCATTTGAAAGTTAAACTATGTCTGTGGCATCATCAAAGATGTTTAATTTACAGGCAAGAAGAATGTCAAATGCCGTGCAACTGGATGTCTTTCCGATAAGACATTCCTACAGATCTATAAACTTGTGTGGGGGTTATGTTACATAAATTAACATGTGTTTTCTGTTTTCAAAGGGCATAAGCCTACGATCTCATTACCTGAGTGATTGTCTGTACGTATAGGCCTCACTTAATCCTGTCTGCATTGCTGCCTCCTGAGACTCAATGGTTTGGCTGAACTAAGTGGCTGGGTTGGTGAAGAACGGGGTGGTCTGTGGGCTTCACTTTAAAACTGGTTTCTCTTTTCTATTCTAATGGCTGGGACAGAAAGAGCCCAGAGGCCTGAGAGGGGGGATACCTAAAATATTTCCCTCAGTCCAAACTAAGTATAATGGGCAAAAGGGTTTTGGACAGGTGAGATGTACCTGGCACACCTTCCTCCAAAGAAACCCTTCTTTTCCCTAATGTGGGACATTGAAATATTAATACCTGTCTTTTGTCATCTAGTGGTTATGGATTGAATGATGTCCTTTAACACTGTTGCCCCCAGAATACAACAAGGATGCCAGCCTGTTAAACCAAGCATGCCGTTGTCCAGAGACAGCCAACCAACCTGGAGTCTGCACGATCCTTCCCCTTGTGGGAAGGCCACCCTCCCCTCCACACCCCCACTCTTATTAGGGATTTCTTGACCCACGGGTAGGTAGGACGACGACCATGTTCAGCTTGAAGCAGCTAGAGGAGCTCGAGACCTTCGTCCATTGTCCTTTATAAGATTGTAAAGGGTCTCAAGTTTGAGAGGGAAGGATTGTTTTTTTAATTGTTAAAATGTTTAACTAATTAATTAATTATTTTTTTAAAAAAGAAGAATATATGAAAGGGTGAGCCATGGGCATGGACTTGGGGAGGGGATTGTCGCGGAAAGGGTGTGCTGGGCGGAAGGGAGCAAAGGGGAAAAAATTGGAACTATTGTAACAATATAATCAATAAAATATACTTAAAAAAAAGAAAAAAAAACATGATGTGATTTAAATTTTTAAAAATATCATGCTAGCTTCAACATAGAGAAAGGCTTAAAGAGGGGAGTGAAGGAATGGATGGTCCAGTCAATAGGGCACTCCTGCTTTTATCTAGGAAAAATGGAACTTGGAGACCAGTTTTAACTTTACTGAAAAGTTAAATTTCACAGTATGTAGCCAGGCGAGAACAATATAAGAAGTTTACAGGAGGTTGAGGAAATGAGGTTGATGAGTGAGTAAATAACAAATTCAGAATTTGTGTGTATGTGTGTGTGTGTCTGTGTGTGACAGGGACAGAGACAGAGACAGAGGGAGAGAGAAAAGCAATATGGTAGAAAATGAGATAAATATGGTTTAATTTTTATTTGTTTTACTAACAAGGGGCCATCATGACAAAAGTTAAATATTTACCGGAATGAGCCAATGGATAAGACATTGGGCATACAAGATGATAGGGCATGGTTAATAGTGATTGCAAGGATCATGAAGAATCAAAAAATGATAGGACCAAAGTGTCAGCAGAGGGATTAGTTTCAGAAAGGGAAAGGATACATAATCTATTGTAATAAAAGGAGGACAGTGGGATAGGTAGGTAAAGATGGAGGTGGATTTGTAAATTTGAAGGTAGGACTTCACTTTTAATTGTATCTGATCCTTCTGTAAAATAAGATAAGGTCATCTCAGTTTATTTGGATCAGTAGCTGCTAAGGAGGACAAAAAGGGAAGGAAAGTTAAATATGAAAACAGAGAATGGTTGTAAAGAAAATTTAAGGGTCAGTTTCTTTTTGAAGAGAATTTGTAGTGTAATATAGGAACTACATTTATTTTCCCTAAAACAACCAATGGCAGCTACTAGTATTTTAGTGCATCCCTCAGATTGAATGGAAATGCATGCATTTGAGCATACAAAAACATTTAAGTCATTCTTCATACTCAAAAACATAAATGTTAGGAAGTTGTTTTTTTTTTGTCTTGGCATAGAATGACTAAATAAATAAATAAGGAAACAAATAGTGATGGATCAATTTGCAAAGCAGGAAAAAAAATCTCAGGTCGTTTTTTCAAGTATGTGACAAAACGTTATAAGAAAATGTAGAATACATATGAAATTACATCTATCTGAACTATCAGATGTACTTGATTTCTACTGTAGGTCATGGCCAGACCAACTGCCCACAGACCCTCCCTTAATGGGCTTTTTGGATGACAGTGTGTCATATACTCAAGCAACAAAGTGTGATGCACATAACTTAGAAAAAGTGGTTCTGCAACTCTGCCGTGGCTTTAGGGAATGTGGTGAGCTATATCAAAGTCTTAGAAAGTTCTCAGTTGGTCTGGTCCAAATATCAGCAGTAACTTATCTTAGACACGCAGAATACCACTACCAACAACTCAAACGCTTCTCTTTGAAATGGGGAGTTTTCAACCATCCAAGCTCAACAATCACCCCCAGCCTAATATTTATTGGGAGGCTCTAATAAGAAACTCTCCTTTGAGCCAATCATAGATTTCTAGTAATAAAGGATATAAAACAAATTAAAATTTAATGGCTTAAAACCATTATGATTTTTTGAGTCAAGAATTTGAGAAAGTCTTGGGTGAATATTTCTGACTTGGAATTTCTCAAGTAGTTGCAGTCAGTTGTTAGCTGGGCCTGCAGTCATGTTAAGGTTAGGCCAGGCTGGACATTCAAGAAGGCTCACTTACATGGCCAGCTATCGATGGGTTTCAACTGTGGTCATCAGCTAACACACTTATATAAGTTTCACCAGCTAACATGGTGGACCAAGGACAATCAGACCTTTTACATGATGTCTGGCTTCCCACAGAGCAAGCATCTCAAGACCTCACAGGGAAGCATGATCTTCTCTAAGATAGCCTCTGAAGTCACTTAGTATAAATTATGCTGCATTTATTGGTTACAAATAAGTCAGTCGGGTCGGGTCAGCAGCCGTCCGTCTCGAGAGACGATGGTGTGGCTTCTTAAGAGTCTATCTGCACCGCCGAGAATGGCTGTGCAGTCCAACTCGGGAGTGACACGGTATCTGTCTCCTCCCGTGTTGAATCGACATCTTGCGATGACGCTGGAGCGTCCCCTCCAGTGAAGCTGAAGCTACAGAGCCTGGGCAGGGTGATATGGATGGTCTGCTGTTGCCCATGCAGCAGATTCCCCCTCTCTTCGCAGCTGAAGGATCCAAGGGAAAGACGGAGTCAATACAGCTTGGCTTCAGGTGCGCTGCAGGAGTTGCCGGTGTTGACTACAACGTCAAACCGCCTTAGGGACTCCGGCTCCGGATTTTCTGTCGGGGTTTACTCCCTTAGCCTTTCCCCTGAAGAGGTATGCTGCAAGGCAGCAGAGGTTTTTTGGAATCAGAGTTTTCCTTCTCTGAAATAAGTCAGTAATGCCAGTATAAATTCATGAAGAGGATGTCATAGACCCTATATTTGCATGGGAGGAGTATGAATAAATGTGAAAACATGTTTTAAAATCACTGTTGTTGTCTATTTAGGGTGCTATAACAAAATACCACAAGTGTGGTAGCTTATAAATAACAGAAATTTATTTCTTATAGTTCTGGAGTTAGTTCAAGATCAGGTTGCCAGTATGATCAGGTAAGGACCCTCGTCTGGGTCACAGACTACCAACTTCTTCCTGTGTCCCTACTTGGCAGAGAGGGTAAGGGAGCTCTCTCAAGACCTCTTTTATGAGAACACTAATCTTATATTGAAACCAGAGAAGCCAGTGTTCATGCTACCTGTCATCTACTGGATCCAATAAGCAGAGACAGGGATTGGATCTTTATGGGCACTTTATTCAGATAGTTGGTGAGCTGAGAAGACAGTGAGTTTGTACCTTAACAGACTGTCTTAAATTTCATTATAAATAGGCCCTTTTTATAAGGAGAAGAGTAGGTAAGGGGTTTGGAATAAAGGGGAAAGGTGAATCAGATAAAAGCTTCAGCATTCTTTCATCTGTGCCCTGGGTTGTGGTCTTTGTGTCCTGGGTGTTGGTCTTTGTGTCCTGGGCAGTGGTCACCCTGGAGTACAACGGCTCAGGTACCATCTTGATTGCTTGACGTCCTCCTGAGGCATGAAGGTGGAACTGCTTATGATTTCCTGGAGTCAAGGTGGGTCATACCTCCAATCCCTGAAACAATGGCTTTTTACATACATTGATTACTAAGCTTATTAATTGTTACCTGAAACTAAAATTTTCCAACATTTGAGTCCCCCATCAATAATATCTTTCAAAGTCCTACCTCCTAATACTGTCACATTGGGCTCAGGATTTCAATATATGAATTTTGGAGGTGTACAAACATTAAGACCAGTAGCACTCACTGTGGTGGTAAATTATACTACCTGTCAATTTGAAAAGCAATCTTAATAGCATAAAGAAAAATTACAGGTTCATGTGTTGCTTAATAAATAGCTTTGGAATTTTTAGTGGTGTAAAATCACTTTTGAAGAAAATCATCTGCAAATACATAATATAGAATAATCACAGATACTTTGGAAATCCAGGGAAATTGAGATTTTTATATAGGATTCTACATTATCCTTTGTGTCATTGTAAAATAATGTGTAACTTTCTTAAATAATCATGCTAAATCAATTTCTAATGTTGCAACGGCTCTTCTGAATGTTTTTAATGAGGTCACTCTTACTTTCTCACTAGTTCAACAGTTCATTTAGGGATAATGAAATTACCAATCCTATAACATTCATGAAAATTGTATTTCACAAATATCTGGCCACTAAGCCTTACAACTGGTGAAATTAAAAACATCATAAAACATTGAAAAGAAATGTGATTTTGTGATTATATACTTGATTTCTGAAGTTATGTATTTTGGGGTTCAAATCTTAACTCTTCTATGTACTAGCAATTTGAGTTTAATTACTTATTTTGTATAAGCAAGTTCATCACTCAAAAAAGAGAATGATAAAACTTTGTTGTAAAATTAGATAAACGTGTAGAAACAATTAACATTTTATATAAATTTTAGCTAAAGATATCTATACCACTAGAATTGCCAGGTTTACTCTTAAAATATATAATTTACTTTGTCAAAAATTAATAGTTGATTTACTTGATTAATTGACTAATCTAAAATCTAATTTACTCTAATATTTGATATGTGTAAAGAAAGGCAGAACAATTAAACACTTCATAAAAGTATCAAATCTTCAGATTGAATTCTTTATAAGTCTGTGGTTGGGAGTCAGGAAAGGTCCCTGTGTGAAAAGCAGATGTAAGACTATTTATTTGAACAATGTCTGTTTCATAAACTAACTTAAAAAGATGATAATATTACTGCCCTGACCAGGTGAGTCAGTTGGTTGAGCATCGTCCCATACACCAAAAGGTTGTGGCTTCAATCCTCGGTCAGGGCACATACCTAGGTTGCAGATTCTATTCCCATTTGGGGCATGTATAGGAGGCAACCAATCAACATTTCTCCCTCATATTGTTGTTTCTCTCTCCTCTCTGAAATTAGTAAATATATCCTTGGGCGAAGATTAAAAAAATGATAATGTTACTGACTCAAATTTACAACTAAAATAATTCATTATATTGACAGAGGAAACAAAACCCATGGCATTAATACAATTGAGTCATGGAACTCAGGGAAGTAACTTAAAAATATCCTTAATTTTGTCAGTTAAAAATTGAGAAGATTGGACCACATGATCTCCCCCATTCCTTTGAGCTCATTCTGCCTCAATCAGTTAGGGTCTGGCTGCAACTAAGAATTCTGAATGATTTAACCTTCCATTTACTTGTTTTCTCCTTTTTTCCAAGATTATGATTTTATTAACTTTTCTGTATATATGTCCTTTTTATGGGCTGTTTCAAAGTTATTGAGTAAGAGGTGGGATGTGACTAAAATATACTACAGTATAATGGCTCTATCAAGCCTTCCTTATTTTTATGAAGACATTGCTCTCCTGTGAACTTCTCTTGATTCAAATATTTGTATTTGTTCAACTCAGTTTCTACATGGTATTATATTTTCTGTTTCATAGCCATCATAATCTAAAGTACTCCCCCACACAACATTGCACATCATTACTCCTCACAGTTATTTGTTTCAGAATTACTAAAGATAAGTTAGATTTTCACTTCCAGAGCTCTTACCCAAATGGTAGTAAAGCACCTAAATGTATTCTTCTCTGTATCATTTCATTCACTTCCACAATTCTGAATTACATTCTCTTACAGAACTTCAGTTAATACATCTTTGGGATCAATAATGTATGTGCAACTTACTCCACAGCATCTTCCAGGCTTTGTTTTAGGAACACATTCATACCTACAATACTTACTGGGGTGAAGTCTTATAAAATATAAGACAGCCAGGTTCACATACTCTCAAATGACACATAGAAGAGTTTAAAAGCAAGAATAGGAAAGTCATTTAGCTCAGTTTTTTTCTTTCTTTCTTTCTTTTATAAAAACAATGAAAGGACAATGGATTTATCTGTTTTTTATGATATTTATTCAACAAACTTGTTGAAATACTTCTATGTACTATACACCTTCCCTTTTAGCCACTGATAATATGTCATTGAATAAGATTCTTCCCTCATGGAATATATATATGTGTGTGTGTGTGTGTGTGTGTGTGTATACATATATATATATATATACACATATATATAATCAAAATTATATATACTTTATATAAATGATTGCATATATATTTGTCTTTTTAATATATCCATAAATACAAAAAATATGTAATTACTGATTGGGAAAGTGCTGAAGAGAGATACAGAATGGTATTTAGAGCTTATGTACATATGGTGCAGGGAAGCCTAATGTGATGTGGGGAAAGCAGTCTTTATGAAGTAACATTTAAGATAAGAATTCAGGGATGAATGACAATACATAAAATAGGTAAATATAAGACAGTGTTCCAGATAAATGAAGAAGCATAGGCAAGAGTTCTTATAGGAAAAAGCAGAGAATGTTTGAGAACTAAATGAAGTTCAATGCAGATGATGTGTCGAGAACAGTAGGTGTGTAGTGGGTAGAAAATAGTTAATGGTGATCAGACATAATGTAAAGCTTCATAAGTACATGTTAAGGGAATTAGACTTTATTACAGAGCAATAAAGAACTAATGAAATATTTTTACAAAAGAAATGACACATTTTCTTAAAAATGAAGTGCTCTGTGGAAAGTGGTAAAGTATGAAAAATAGTGAACATTGGGAAACCAGTTTGGAGGCCATTTCAGTAATCTCAGCAAGGAATGATGATGGTAGAGAGTGTGAGAGAACTGGAGCCATTGAAAAGAAATTTAAGGGATAGGAGAAGACTGGATACAGAAGAAAAGAGGGTGATTGAAAGCAAACATGAAACTCAGAATTTCAATTTAATTAATTAGATAGTGGTGAAAGTATTTATTATAAGAAACTGTGAAGAAGGACCAGGTTAGGGGTGGGAAATAATTCACATTAAGCCATGCTAATTTTGAGGTATTTGAATTAAACAGCTGTTCTGAGTAGCAACTGTGGGGAAGAAGAAATAACTAACTACAGAAATAAATTTGAGAAAGGTCATGTAGCAGTCTTAATTTGAGTCATGGGCATGGACAACATTACTAGGTAGGGTGCATTGAGTCTGAAGAGAAGAGCCAAGAGTAGTCTTTAAAGGGTACAACATTTGAAGTTCAATAGAGAAGGATGAATCAACAAGAGAAGCTGATAAAGACTAGAAAGGGAGTAAATGAAAAAACTATGGGTGCAATCAAATTCAAAGGAAGGGAGTATTTTCCACAAAAGGAAATAATTAATAACACAAAATTTATGAGATTCTATATAACAAAAATGGTATATAGGAAGATTGGAGGAGGTTAGAGGAAGGGCAAGTGAGTGGCTGTGACTGCAATTCAGGAGACTAGTTAGTGGTCTGAAATCAGGCCATTGTGTGTTACCTTCAATAAGGACTGAAAATCTATTAATGGAAATTAAAGGGTGGGAAAATTTTTTTGATAAGTAGAAGGATATGGCTAGGTAAGAGATTATTATATTATTATATTATATTATTTATTATAATCTATATAGCATTTTATATTATATATTATACATGGGGTAAACTATGTAATATATAGTGTAAAGCATATATCTATCTATCTACATATGTAGACAGATATAATGTATTCATATGATGAGGTATGTCTAGGAAAAGTCCAACTATTGTTGCTATAATGAGAATGGTTTGTGCAACACCAATGTAACCTGGCAGCCAAGGAGAGTGGGCTGGGATACACATGCACAAACAATGACAACTTCACTGTACTCATCAGAGGGGGGCAGTAGACACTGTTGTGTGATCATTTGTACTGTGTGGCCATCACATTCAAATTGACTAAATGAGTAAAGCAACAAATCTGCATCAAATTTTGCATTAAGCTTGAACATTCCTCCATGGAAACTATTCAGATGATCAGAAGGCCACAGTATGGTCAACTGGTGATTGGCAGCTTCATCACAACAACTCACCCACTCATACGTCATGTTTTGCACAGGGTTTTTTGATGAAACATCAGATCACCCAGGTGGCTCAGCAGCCCCTACAGCCCAGATTCGGTACCCTGCAACTTCTGACTTTTCCCAAAACTAAAATCACCTTTGAAAGGGAAGAGATTTCAGACCATTGATGAGATTCAGGAAAATACAACGACATAGCTGATGGCGATTGGGAGAACTGTGTGAGGTCCCAAGGCACCTACTTTGAAGAGGACTGAGGCATCATTGTCTTATGTACAATATTTCTTGTATCTTGTATCTTCTTCAATAAATGTCTCTTTTTTTCATATTATATGGCTGGATACTTTCTGAACAGATATAAATATATATATATATGTGTATGTCTGTATACACACACACACACACACACATATCCACATATATATGTTAGAGAGCAGAGAAAAGATTAGAAAGGAAGATGTTAGGAAGACGATTTCCTTTGAGAGAATTATGGTGAGTTCCATTCTACTGTCAACACCTGTATCACTCTACAGTCATGGAAATTTCTGTTTCTTTAACCTTAATCGATTTTTATAGTTGGTATTGGAAAAACTGGGGTTTTCACAAATTTGATGATATGAGTGAAGCATGGAAAGCTTTAGGACAAAAATTAGTTCTTGAATTTAGCATTAAACATTGTTAACTTATCTACTATATAAATCATAAAAGCTTAGAATATAAATATGATATCTTCACATACGTTTTCATTTAAATGGACACAAGTTCTTTGATGACTTGAACTGTGTAGAGAGCTGTAGCTGAGTCTTTTTCCGTAAGTATTTTTATGTGGCAAAATGATTTTCTATATAAATGAATTGATAAATGAATATAGAGGGCTTCTGATGCTTTTGCAAAATATTTCCTATAAGTAATGTTTTAATTGACTATGTTTCCTCCTTTCATGCTTGCTAAAAAGACATCTCTGGCTGAGAGTGGCTTCTGGCTCATCTAAATAAAACTAACCTGCTGTGCTGCTGCAGAAACGGATCAAGACTTGTTATCCAGTCCTCATCAGCAGAATATGACATGCAAGTAGTGAGCTCAGCATGCAGAGTGGTGAAGCCAGCAAAGGTAGACTTAAAAAAAAAAAAAGGATTTATAACTGTGCTTGGGCAATGCAAGGAGGTTTATTTGCTGAGGATCCACATGACATGCAAATTAAATATTTTCATCTCCTTGGTTATTAACATTTTAGTGACTCTTCATAACACCTCAAGTAGCTTATGGCATGGTAGATGTCAAGAGAACTATGTTTTTATATTGGTCGCATTTTGAAAACATAGTACATGTAGCACAGATTGTTTGGTTTAAAAGTGACAACCAATTACTGTTAACAGGTCATCATTTGGGCAAACATCAATATTTTTTACTAGCATATTTCAAAAATTAGCATTACAATGCTACCTCTAAGACTGTTCCTTCTCATGCTTTGTTTTGTATAAATTTAGCACTGGTCTCAAAGCAGTGCTGGTAAACCCATGAGACTCTACTATTCTTCAGAATCTCCTCAAAGGAAATGAATCACTTTTGAAATATGAAGAACATTTTCACATCTTATCCAAGAAAGGAAACAAAGCTAGGATGCTTAGGAAATAGTGAAGAGAAAAAGTTTTATTTTTTATAATGTTTATATAGCCAGATTTTATTAATTTTTGACAAATGTTTTTTTCTTTTTGTACTCCTATAGTTTCACGGAACCAGTGTGAGAGCATTTTAGAGAAGCATTTGCTATAGAAATATCTGACATTCTGATTATAGGCTGTTTGAGTCCAGCTGAGGCATCTGCCAAGTAAACTGGTGCCAGTCCTGTGTCCCAAGGCCAGAGCTTGAGTCAATTTTTCTTCTAGAGCTAGCCAGGGTTTGAATAACTGGAGAGATGAGTCTGAGCCTAATTTATTTATTTTTATACCCTTACTTCATTGATTTAATGACCACATTTCTTCACATTTTCTCATTCTTGAAATTGAGTTCTAGCTTATATAGATGGGATGGAATACACAATTTGCAGTGCAGAAAATAATAGTGCTTCTTACATTAAGTGACATTTTAAGACAATATTATTTTTAGTATATTAGAAATTCTTATAAACTTTCCCACTTGGGCAGGAAAAATTCTTGAGCTTCATCATGAAAGTTCATCAAAAGTTTACTTTTTTTATCTTGAATGAAGAGTTGTTCACAGAGGAGCCAAGTAGCATTCTACTGTGACACAGCTGCTAGTTCATTTGAAAAATGTATGCTAGATCCTGCTCTTGTTCTCAAATTAACAGAAGGTAAGTCTAAGTGACTGTGTGTTTAAAAACATTGTTTTGAATATTTTCTATTAATATCAGATTTGGTGCTTTTCTGAAGGTGAGAAACACAAAGTGTTGTCTCACAATATGGTTCGGGGAGTCTTTGTAAGTGGGAGTTGAGAGCTGGGAGAGAATATATTTTAAATAAGAAACATAGCTTCCCAAAAAATCATGGCTTCTGAGGAAGAAAGTCACTGCCAAAATGCCACAGTATTAAAGGTAATGACTCTGGCTATTTAAATTCAGTTCTACATCTAGAATTTAATTTATTTTTATTTAAAAAAATCTTTATTGTTATTCTATTACAGTTGTCCCAATTCCACCCCTTTGCCCTGCTCTGCCCAGCCCACCCCCCACTCCCACAGTCAATCTGTACACTGTTGTCCATGTCCGTGGGTCACTCATACAGGGAAAAAGGGGAAAGGACGAGTCAAAGAACATGTCTGAGCCTGATTTTTTTATGAGGGCCAAATATTGATCTATAAAGTCAAAAATACAAGAAGAGCAAAACAATCAACATACTAAAGCTAGGAAGCAATTATTATTAGAAGAGTTAACCAATTAAAATTGAACAATTAAAACTGGGGTACATTTGAAAACAACTCAGAGTGTACTGAGCTTTTTAAAAAATATATTCTTCTTTTTAGTACCTGAGATTTATGTTTAGTCATTCAGTTCATTCAAAATCTGTTTTTTTATTTATTGTTTTTCTATTACAGTTGTCTCACTTTTCTTGCCATTGCTCCCCCCATCAAAATCTTCATCAAGCACCTACGATATACCAGGAAATTGAGATACTTCAGTGAAACACAAAAACCAAAACCAAATAACAATCTCTGGTCTCTTAGAACCTAACTTCTAGATTTAATGCTAGGAGTAGATGATACCCTGTGGATATAATAAGTAAGTAAATTATATAATTATAAGAAAATGATAATACAGTAAAAATAATCAAAACTAACGCAGGGTAATGTGGATTAGACATATGAGGAGGGGGATAGTTGCAATTTTTAGTTGTTCAGAGCAAACTTCATTAAGAAAATGACATTAAACAAAGATTTGAAGAAGGTAAGCAGATTAACATGTGGCTATGTGAGAAAACAATATCCCAGGTAGAACGAGCCACAAGCGTATGACCTGTGGCAGAAACATGACTTAACCACAGGACGATTGATGAGCTTTTGGAATGAATTGGCTTCAAGATTATTTCTGGGTGGGTAAAGTCATAAGGGTTTTTTATTCTCTTTTATTTTTTATCCATGTATCCTAATTTTTCTAAGTAAACAGGTATAATAAAAAAATAATATATAAGCATTATCAAAACTTTCTGACTCCTCTAATTCCTGACTGGGTACCCAAAGTGCTTAACATTAGTCATCTGTGTTATGTCCATTAACCCCCCAGAACTTTTGCTGTATCTGTCCTTTTGTATAGCTCAGATGCAATTATGCCAAGTAGACAACTGGGCATCTGCTTTCATTCAATGGATGGCTTAATAAAACTTCACCAAACACCATTTCTGAGAGTAGCATAGATCTAGATGGACCCATTGAGTTTAGTATGTGTGATAGACAGAATAAGAGCCATTTAACAAGCCCGCATTCTAATCTCCAAGCTCTCTGAATATGTTACTTACATGGGAAAAGGAACTTTGTAGGTGTGATCAAGTTAAGGCTCCTGAGATGGGGAAGATTATCCTGAATTATCCAGGCTAATTACGTTAGCCTAATGTAACCACAAGCATCCTTCTAAGATGGTTGTAGATGGTCATAATAAAACAATAACAACAACAACAAACCCAGATATTTGAAAAGCACCTTGCTGGTTTTGAAGATGGAGGAAGAAAGAAAGAACCAAAAATGCAGGCAGCCTCTAGAAGTTGAAAAAGGCAATGAAATGGATTCCCCCTAAGAACCTCAAGAAAGAACTTTGATTTTAGAGCTTCTGACTTCCATAACTGTAAGAGAATAAATTAATTTTCAGCCACTGTTTGTGATAATCTCTTACAATAGCAATTGGAAACTAATACAGTATTTCAGCGGTCTAGATTCAGTTGCCCTGGGGAGCCCCAATGCTAGGATTTCTGCTGGTCCCAAAGATCAGGGAGGATTCTGAATTTTGCAGACTTGAATGAAAGTTAAGAGACCAGAGTTTTCTCCATGCTTCCTTGGTCTTTCTGTAAAACTACATTACAGCTTTTAGAGACTGTTGCCCAAATTTGTCAGGAACCCTCAGTAGCTTATGCCAAGTGCTATAAGGAAATAAGGAAAGCCCCAGCTAAGCCCAGATCCTCAATGTAGCTTAAAACATTTGATTGCCTTTCAATTGGCCTTGGCTTATAGGATGTCAAAGAGTTATTCACACCATTGCTTTTTTCCTCCATATACTGCATTGTTCTTCTATTACCTTGACAAGGCTGATGTTTTTAATATGCACTGGCAGATTTGAAAAGACTCTTCTATTTCTAAAGCATATTTCTGGAATTTGAGTAACATTCTGAGAAAAATATATTCTAGTTTATGCACTCAAAGTAGGATGCATCCTTACCTATTGAAAAAAAAATAGCAGAAAGAGTGCAAGAGAATAGATTCTAGTCTTAGCCCTTTTGAAGATTGTGTAGCCTTGAATGAGTCAATTTGCCTTGCTGTACCACTCTCTAGTCTCTTTAAAACATAATAATACACAAGGTTATTAAGAGGATAAATGTTCTGATATTCCTATAAAAAGAGTGTAGAGATAGAATTTCATAAATATTTTAAACTTTAAATGTTGAACTGGAAAGTACCATTGAGATTACCCAAGACTTCTTCTATGGGTAACTAAACTTTGGACAAAGAAATACAGTATTTTTTAAAAAGTTTTACATAGCTAGAGAGGGACAGGCACAGTTTCACATAGCAGGTGAAGCTTAGCTCTCCAAGTGCCATCTCAGGCTACATCCATTTTAACATATTCATTTTTCAAAAGAATACAAAGTTCTCAAAAGAATAAGCAAGTTCTTTAAGTCTTTATCATGACTCCCTTTCCCAGTATCTCATCAACTCTTAGTCACCAATGAATTGTCATTTTACTAAGACTAAAAGGGTAGCCCCTAATCCATGTGACTTCATTTGTAGATAGGGCCTTTAAAGAGGTGATTTAGTTAAAATGAGACCATTAGGGTAGGTCCCTAATGACTGGAGTTCTTATAAGAAGAGAAAGAGGCACCACAAATACACACACACTGAGGAAAAACCATGAGCCAATACAGTAGGAAGGTTACTATTTGCAAGCCAAGGAGAGAGACCTTAAGAGAACTAACAAAACTGCTTTGATCTTGAATTTTCAGCCTCCAGAACTATAGGAAAATTAATTTCTATTGTTTAAAATATTCAGGCTGCACTATTTTGTTATGGCAGCCCTAGGAAACTAATTCAAGAAGACAACAAGAAAAAAAGAGATGAAAAGACAGTATGAAAAAGTGAATATTGTAATATTTAAAATAGCACACATAATTTGATAATTAAAATGTTATGTTCACATTCTTAGAAAATATTTGCTTGTAATTAAAAAATATATATACACAAGATAAATGGACTCCTTTTATAAATGAAAAACATTTGCAATGTACATAAAGTAATCTTGGTATTTGTGAAGCATCTGCAGGATGTG
This sequence comes from Furipterus horrens, assembly GCF_987537825.1. Taxonomy (NCBI): domain Eukaryota; kingdom Metazoa; phylum Chordata; class Mammalia; order Chiroptera; family Furipteridae; genus Furipterus; species Furipterus horrens. The sequence continues at coordinate 94,225,531 of NW_028327171.1, forward strand.
CAAAAAGCATTAATGACCTTCAAAAGTCTTCTTAAAAACTTTAGGGTGAATCTGGTACATCAGAGTGTTTTGTTTTTTTCTTGTTTATTTTATTTTTTCTTTCTAAAGAAGAGAGAGACTCTCAATACATACCTTTAAAATGAAATGAATATCCATGAACACTATTCAAGGGTTGTCTATCAGCCTGATTCACTCTTTTCTTCAAGGCCACAGCTCCATTCTTTCTACAGTTCCTATTTTAAGACTACCTATGAAGTAGACAAAAATTATTTTGCCATCTAGACAAATGATTAACAAGTTACCAAATTTTTATTAATAGAACATGTCATAACACCCTTAATATCATGCTATTGTCATTCTAAATAACAAAGTAACTGACAAACAAGGAAATAAGTATCTGGGTGGCCCAAGGCCCTTTTCAACATTGAACACTTAGAATCTCCTATGCTCCAATCCAAGTTTACAATGACGTTACGTGAGACAAAATTAAAACTAACTGAGAGAAAGAAGCTAACAGTTTCCAAATTTTTAATATGACCAGAGCCTGCAAGAGGTGGTATTACATTTTTTTCCCTAATTAAATTCTCAGAACATGCATTCTGATAGGGTCAGTACTCTTATTTATAAGTGGAGAAACAAAGGAGTTAACAAATTGGACCCTGATCTATTGGAATGTAAAGTTTATGTTATTTATGCCATCTTCAAAGATGATATATGACATTATAAGCTCAGGAGAACTGTGTTAAACAGTAGTTACAGTTAATCTAGTTAACAATTTTGTTTACCACTCAACATTGTGGTAGAAACATGACATTTCTAAATTTCTCCACCTTTAGAGTATGAGGGAATGCTCTATCAGTGTCCTCTGCCTCCTGAATTCTGTAAATTTTGGGGGGTTGTTTCAGGGAAAACAGTGTACAGTTGTGCTATCCCCAGACTTTAAACAGAATATAGCTCCTCTTTGATTTGCTTTACTTATGGGCTTCCAGGTGAAAAAAATAAAGTATTTCACTAGTTTTAAGAAAAAAAGGTTTGAAACTTAGTGGTTTCTAAAAGGCCCTCCATTTGTAATATGAATAAATATGTGTATATAACATATGGTTGCTGACTTCAAATACAAAAAGTTCTTGAAGGCAGTAGATGGCTAAGTATCAAATAAATCTGCACAGTGGCTGGGAAAACAGCTTCCCCACTCCACTCGAGTCCTGTCTGGCACAGAAGAGGTGACTGTCTATTCTGGAGAAATGGGAGTGTCTAGCTATACTGCTAGCAAAGTGCATATTTTGGACTTTCCTTGCTCTAAAGAGTGTTAGAGCCCAATGTTCTGACATTGAAAACTTAATAAATGTAGACATCAAGTATGGTTTTTGCATAATTTAAATCTTCATCTTATTAAAAATAAAATTTTAAGTAGAAAAGGGAAAGGAAAGAGCCACTCAACCATCTACAAGATAATGAGAGAAACAAAATAAACTATTGGCTAATTTTTCTTAGGAAAAAAATAGAGAGCACTCTTAAATAATATTTTCTTTCCATTTTGTGAATTATTTGGATTTGAGAGGCTGATGAATAACACCTCATATTAGGAAGCAAAGGCGAGATGAGCATAGGAGTCAGATGGATGGGGATAAACTATCAGCTTGTAATTGATAAAGCTGTTAAAATGTGTATCTTTCGGCTTATTAGCCAAATGACCCTGTCAAGATTTTATTCCTAAATTAGCTGTTCGTTTTCAGTAATTGGCAGCTAAGAACAACCCCTTTTCCCACTGCTTAACCCCACAAAATTGTTTGATCCTGCAAAACTTACTTCTTGGTTTTGAGCAGAAGAGGTGCATTTGTTCTTTTCAGGCAAACTAACCTTTCTCCCAAACTCACCCATCATAAATAGTGTTTCTTCTTTAGGAGAAGAAAGAGAGAAGGCCATTGATGAAAACTGGTTAACCTCAGCTGGTTGAGTCATGTTGTGTACTTAGTTTTTCAGTGCCTCTTCCATTGCCAATGCTTTCTCATGAGCATTCTATGTAACACAAAATTTTTTACAGTTTGTATCTACTCCCACACATCTATCCATATTCGTCTACCCAATACCTCCTCATCATCAATCTTCCAGTCCTTTTCTTTTCAGGCCCCTGAATAGCTAACTACGCCATTGATACTTGTGCAGGATTCCACACATATTCCCACCTCCAGACACCTTCCTTCCAAAATAGGAGGATCAGGTGAACCATTGTACCTTGATTTATTGAGAAAATTTGCGTGGCTTTACTCTTTTTCAAGATCATCACTAAATATTACTGAAATGTAGCCATCACTCATTTTTTTCCTTATAGTCACCGTATGTATGAGGCAATGCATTTTTAAACCAAGGTAGGACTTTTTCCTCCTGCAGCTGATTATTTGGGACCTTCTCTCCATATAGCTATGGGAGAGGTAGACTTATTTTGTTGATAGGTCACCTGGAGGCCTGTGCTATTCATACAGTTTACCTATGTCCTCTAGACCTGTGCAAGTACAATAGCAGTTGTACCATTTCCAACTTATAACAAAGCAAGGCCAGTTCAAAATGGGCTTTCTGATGGGAATTCCAGATGCACAATCACTTGGTATCCCATGATCAACCATTCCGTTTTTACCAGGGCCCAGTGCTGTTTCTCAAATGTCATGTAATTCTGTAACAAATGGCATGTCCTTGGTCCTGAACTTCAGGGGCTAGATTGAAATGCTTTCATTGTAGACTTCTATGAACTCCACACTACATATTTTCCCACCACTGGCACCTCCAACAGGAATATAATTTACCAGACCATGTGTCCTCCATGACAGGGCTGCTCACACTACAGCATGGACCTGCTTCAGAGCCCTTTGCAGTCTTTCACTCAGATCAGGAGCATTTGAGTCATGTGGTACATGCATCTGATCACAAGTTTTAGGTGTACACTGTGTTACCCTCTGAAGCCAAAGAGGCCAATTGGGCTTCATTCTTTGGAGACATGGATGTGCAGTTCAGAAATTTAAATTGTGCTTTGAATGGGACATCCCTGATCACTGAACTCTTAGAAACTTGGCTGTGTGTTTATCTAACACCCTCAGGAGCACATGTGTAAAACCAACCCATCTGGTCTACCAGCCACCTCTTACTCATCCTGTCTCATCTGCATGCTGCATGAATGTGATTTTCTGTGGGATGTTTAGATAGTCCAGATCTCTTTGGACAATACTATAGTAGAACAAACTGTTAATGAATATTGTTGTCGGTTCCATGTGAATACAAACTGTTTTTCATTCTCTCTTCTAATCAGAATAAAAAAGAATGCATCTGCCAAATCAGTAGCAGTGAAGCATGTTTCTGAGACCCTATTAAATGGCAACAGCAATAATACTACATCTGACACAACAGGACTGAATGAACTTGTGAAAGTCCCCAGTCATTCTCAAGGATCTGTTCATTTTCTGAAGAGGTTTGAGTGGCGAAGGAAATTGAGGTATGATATGATAAAGATCATTACTCTTCATTCTTTAGGTCCTTAATGGTGGTACTAATTTCCATCAAGCCCATCGGGTTGTGGTACTGCTTTTGACTTCCTATACTTGGTAGGGAACAGTTTCAGAAGCTTCCATGTGGCCTTCTCCAATACATTATCTTTTACAAGCCAAAGACCCAGTGTGTAAACCCGATTACACACTTGGGACCTGACAATGATGATGGGATGGGTTCACAGACCCAGTGAACCACTAAAAGATCGACTTTCCATAGAACTCCATTTATTACCTCATATCTGTATACTTACTTCCACTTTATCAAGGAAAGCATCATGAAATTTTGTATCTAAGAGTATCAATGTCAGCTTTATGCTGTGTCTAGCAGTCCTTGAAATTTCTGGATATTCCACTTTCCCCAGTGCATAGTCACCTGAGTAAAATTCTATAGGCCCCTTTGGTTGAATGCTAATGGAATAGAGAATATACTTTCCATGGTGTTGTAGGGTCCTTCCACTTAGGGGCCCATACATCTCTTCAGTCAGCAAGTAGTCTTCAGATATTAATATTGGCTCAGGATGTGGACCTGAACAAGGGATCATAACTTTTATTAGGATAATTGCCCTCAGTCTCCTGCTTCTCCATTCTTGCTTTCTACTGACTGTTGATTTTAAATAATAGTCTCATAAAAAACAAATAGATAAAAAGCAATCATAAAAAAAGAAAACAGAAAATAATTTTTAAAAATAAATGAAAAGTAATCATTAAAAAAAAAATTAGCAGCCTCAGGGGCTACTTAATGGCATGTACCTGGGGACATGTTCTATTAACCATCTCCACGTCTCCTAGCAGGTCAATATCCCTTGGCTTCCCTCTGACTTTTCTATTTCCTATGATAATGTGGTCCTAGACTTATGTAAATTAAGCTTAGTCATTTGACCTCTATTGCTTTGGGGCCAGATCCCCATGGAAATCAACAATCTAACTCTCTAATCACCTACTGTCAGCCCAGTCAGAAGAGGAAAGTCACAAAAAAACAACTGAGTGATGCCAGTGCCTTCTCATGAGAGCCTTCTTCATGGTATTGGTGAATGGTGTGTTTTGGTGGGCCTTTGCATGAAACAACTTGTGGTGGGTTTTCTGGTTTCACTTAATATATTCAAACCAGCATGATCACTTTCTTTAATCTTTTTATTCCTTTCTTTTCTGGATGCCAGAGATACTCAGGCTTTCTATTTCTCACAGCATGAACCATTTTTTCCCCAGATTTTGAAGAGCCATGCTACTAGCATGTCACCCAATCCCCTGGGGTTCCTGCCAGATTATTAAATCCTATACCCCAAAAATATGTCCCCAAAATTAATGAATCCTTACTTGTCCAATTTTAGGTTCAAGACCCCTGATCTAGTGCCCTTAAAATCAAATTCCAGAGCTATCACCAGAGCCAGCTCATCTTGCAGCTTTTTCAGGGTATAATCTCTTTTCTTGACTATTAGGCTCTGTATGTTCCCACTTATGCTGGAATTTAACCCTACATATTGTCTTGACTAGAGAAAAAACAAATGAAACAGTCCTATGCAGAAACCTGCTGTCTTGAGAGAGACAGAAAGGTCATTATTATGTTATGTTTTCTCACTTTCTAGCTTGTATTATGAATGGTGGGCCCTCTAAAATTTTGATGGCTCACAGGGGGCCTGCCAAGCCCCCAAAACCTCAGCACATACACCCAGATATACCCATTCCTGCCTTGGAATGACAATCCTGCTTAGCTAAGCATTAACTAGAGCTCTGCAACACCAGTCATCAGATCCTGAGTTCTCAGCTGTGTCCTGCACTTTTGTTGGAGGAAATAAGGGACTTTATGTCACCCAAAGAAGTTCTTAACCTTGTATTTTTGTTGACAGCTTTCAGTGTCTCATTATCCCACTGCCTGGCAAGAGTACAACTTAATAATAAACATCCAATTTCAGTATCCTTGTAGATACTGCTCGCTTATGAAGAGTACCAGATTTTACCACATGAAAAAAAATATTTTTAACATATGGATTGTTTTTAACTAAAGGCCACCAAGAACCAGAAAATGCAGTAAAAGTTTAAAAAATAGTACCAGTTTTCCTTTGGTAAAGGACATTTACACTTATAAAGGAAATTTCATGTATAAAGGTATCTCCTTTCTCCCATACCTGGAAGAGGAGGACCCTTAACAAATCTTATCAATGGAGAAGGTACCCACATAAAGTAATAAACCTTACTAAACAATGCTATTTACCACATCTTTCCTGGTCATCTTCCTAAAACTTGCCTCAGCTGCCCAGAAGCCTAAAATTCCTTTTCCATTGTTTCAGCCTAAGGTGGTATATAAACCCAAGTCTAACCACCTCTTTGTGTTACTCATCACTGGGTGGTCCCAAGAATATGCACTTGTCAATCAATTTCACTTTTCTTTTGTTAATTTGTCCTTTTCATATCTAATTTATGGACTCCTCCCCCACCAGCCAGCGACTCTAAGATGGGTAGAGAAAAGACATCCCCTGTCTTTTAAAGGCCTGACTCAGCTCACTGGCAAGAATATTCTCTACTGGGACATTTTTTCTAATGACAGTTAGTGAGATCTTCAGAAACTGGATAATCCTCTTGGGTTAAGAGACTAACTGTAATCACTTTGCGCTCAAGGTGTGGTCCTCCTTGCTTTGTACAACTCTGTCTACATTTTGATTGTCTTCTATCTCCCATCTGTCAAGACATGGTGTCTACAAAACTCTGTATTAGAATCATTTTGTTACCCAAATTCTCACATGCAGTAGATATTTTCTGGTAAGCTTTAGGAGTTTTAGGCAGTGCTTCCCCTTTCTAGAAAGACACTCATACCCTTGCTTCTTTCTCTTCTTTATTGTCTTCATATGCCAATTCTAACTGAAAATGGTTAGTCTAAATGGTCTAAATAGCTCAATGATTGATACTGATTCACATTAGCTGTCATTAACATTGATTCATATTAGCTGTCTATACAATACCAACCCGATTCTCTTTATTCAATAGAACTTCTTGAGCAATTTCTTTCCAAGTGAGTGGAGAACCTTTAATAGTTTGTACCTTTCACATTGCTAAATTTAGAAACACTCTAAATTCCTCTAGCCCAATGTAAGTTTGTAAGTTTGACTCTATATGTTTACACTGTACTGTGTGACCATTACTTTTTACCCAGAGATTTAAGGAGAACAGTCAGCAAATTTGACCAACAGTTACAAGTGATGCAGCTTCATTTAAAAGTATCAAGGCCTCTTTTCTATTTCACATAACTTGGTGCATGTTCTTACAGCCTTTATACAATGAAGTCAGAATCAAGTGCCTAACTATTAAATGGTCTTCTAGCTAACAAGTTCAGTGCAATAAGTATTTTTGACTTCTTATGTGCTAGACATTATGGGAAAATGAAAAAATTCATAAATTATATACCTTGTCCTAAAAAATGAATTGGTAATTTTAAGACAAATAAATAACGATATAATAAAGCCAAAAAACCTATAGAACAAATTGTATTGACAATAAAACAAAATAAGGTGATACAGGTGCAGTAGCAACTTTAGAAAGGAGGTTAGGATTTAATAAGAGACAAAAGTCACCAAGGAAAGATCTTGAAGAAGGGCATTCAAAGCCGAATGATCAGGAAGTATAAAGTCTGTGAAACAGAAATAAGCTTGCTATATTTCAGGAATAGAATTAAGTCCATAGTTGCTAAAGTATAATGAGTTTAGAGGATTGTAGGGTGAGGCAAGATCAGAAGGCATGCAGAGGTAAACTACAAGATAGCTATTCACTGGAGAGTCTGCAAACATTTTTAAGGAGGGGAGTTATAGCCTATGATTTCTACACTTTACATTCTATGATTCTATTATATGAGATATATATGTATATATTATATATCTGCATATCTATATAGTATATACATAAATAATTATAAAAGTAAATGATGAATTTATTAATTGTTTAACTGTTAACAGTTATTTAAAATTATGTAACAACTAATGATTACTTAAAATTAAGTAACAATTTCTTTTTTGTGGCTGCAGAGACAGAATCCAGCATTTTGCACAGTTTTCTTCTTTGGGTTTCCCCTAGTATAGTTGTTTTGTGACTTTATTCATTTATCCCTTACTTTTGTAAGGACTTGCATACAGAATATAGATAGGAGTTCATCTCACGAGGTCTGAACACCAAAAGTGAGTGAAGAGACTGATGTTCTAATATGGTCTATAGAAGTGCTAGAGACAGGTAGTGTTCACCAAATTCTCCACTTGCTCTCCTATATTTTCTAGCTTCTTTTGCAGTAAAGTTGAGGCCATACAACTGGTTCTTGCCAATTAATTGTGCACAAGAATTATGAGTATTATTTCTGGGCTAAGACAGTTAAGATCCAATGTGCCTCCTCTGTCTCTCTCTCTGGCTAGGAGGCCATGTGTTGAGATGGTTGTGTTGCAGTTGGGTAAATTTTATTTTCTAAGTCAAAATGCTTCCACCACATGTATCACATTTTGTAAGTAGGAGAAGTAAACTTTATGCTGGGCCATGGAGATTTCTAAAGGAAATCTTTACCCAAGAATAGATATATTTATTGATTTTAGAGAGAAAGTATGGCGGAGAGAGAGAGTGACATTGATCGGTTGCCTCCTGTGTGTACCCAGACTGGGGATTGAACCCGTAACCTTTTTAATGTACAGGATGATGCTCCAACATACAGAGCTATCCTGCCAGGGCTCTTAAGGATTTTTTTTTTTTTTGATTGCAGTTGCTTAGTATTAATTACTTTGACTAATAAAATAGGCAACCTATTCCTCCAATGGGTGGGAGAAAATTAGGCAAAAGAAGGCATCCTCCACCTCAGACATGCAAACTAGATTTCACCCCTCTCACAGCACTCACTATATAAAGACCTAATAATTCTTTAAATGTGCTTAATAATTTAGAATTTACAAAGAATATGTATACATATTATCTACTGTGATCTGCATTAGAATACCAGACTGAGAATCATATTGCTTTTTAATCAATAAGGAAATTCATTAATGAGGTTAAATATTATTCTCAACTCACCTAGCTACCAAAAGAAATAGCTCCTTATTTCACTATAACTATATGTATGTAAAATAACATCGTCGGCAGCCATCCGTCTCGAGAGACGATGGTGTAGCTTCTTAAGAGTCTATCTGCACCGCCGAGAATGGCTGTGCAGTCCGACTCGGGAGTGACACGGTATCTGTCTCCTCCCGTGTTGAATCGACATCTTGCGATGACGCTGGAGTGTCCTCTCCAGTGGAGCTGAAGCTACAGAGCCTGGGCAGGGTGATATGGAGGGTCTGCTGTTGCCCATGCAGCAGACCCCCCCTCTCTTCGCAGCTGAAGGGTCCAAGGGAAAGACGGAGTCCATACAGCTTGGCTTCAGGTGCGCCGCAGGAGTTGCCGGTGTTGACTACAACGTCAAACCGCCTTAGGGACTCCGGCTCCGGATTTTCTGTCGGGGTTTACTCCCTTAGCCTTTCCCCTGAAGAGGTATGCCGCAAGGCAGCGGAGGTTTTTTGGAGTCAGAGTTTTCCTTCTCTGATAAAATAACATATATATATAGATACATATATATATATATAATCTTAGCAAAAAAGACAATAAATATTGATTTCTTTTTCTCCTGATTTGATTTTTTTGAAACCTCTCTCCTAGAGTACCAGTGAATAGTGCTAATGATTTATATTCTTCAGTCCATAAAGTGGATGACGTTTAGGAAAGTTGAGGTAGTTTTATAGAAAGAACAGGGATCTAAGAGTCAAATGGATGGTTCTTGACTGTGAACATGACAGTTGTAGGTCCTTGATTCAGTCCACTACTATTTGTGGGTCTTAGCTTCCTCATCTATGAAATAGAGGTGCTAGAATTAATAATACCTAACAACCCTTATGGTTTAAAGTTTCATAATTTTGTGTTGAAACCACTAGATGATATCTCAGCAGTAGAAAAGTTTGACTCACTACTTGAAGAGGGTCAAAGATGATTATTATACTTAATGTGGTTTTAAAGATTTATTGTTATAATTTGAGAAATTGGATTGGAAAACTCAAGATATGTGTTAAATGGACACAAAGATTATTTTAAGTCATAATGTCTTTTAGTAAAACTACTTGAAATATTTCACTGTTTGAGCTCAATTTTAAAGGTTATTTTCAAGAGCCATGAGGTGAAGTGCAATATAAAGACCCAGATTTATTCTCCCTTCATTATCAACTTCCTTCCGGACTTCCGGCCAAGATGGAGGCTTAGACGGACACGCTAGGTCTCCCTCTACAACTAGAGAGGAATACAACTACTTCAAAACAAAGGATAACTAGAAATTCCAGAAAATAAAACTACACGGAAGTCCAACATATGAAGTTATAAACCAGCGGTGCCATTTGGGCAGGTAAGAGTTAAAGTGGGCAGTGCTGTTTGCGGTCGCACCCGGAGCGGCAGGCGGCTAGGAGTCCCGGTGGCCAAGCCCCTGGCGGTGCGCGACCCCGGTGAGGAGTCCCGGTGGCCAAGCCCCTGGCGGTGCGCGACTCCGGAGCTGGGGAGAGCGGCCGCTGCATCGCCTTGAACAGTGAGGCCCAGGGGGGCGGGAGGACGGATCCCGGTCTCCTAGCTGAATAACTGTGTGAATCCATCTTGGACCCCCGCCCCCAAAGAAAGCACCACAGGGCTGCGAAATAGGTCGCGGACAAGCAGGCTCCGGTCGCTAATTTGTGACGCGTACACAGGCACTGCCCCCGACAGCCAGCCCAAGAAAACAAAAAGCATCTGTCAAAATGAGGCAGGCAACTTTAGAAATACCGGTAACACAACTCACCAGGCAGCAGATAGAGAACCTGACAGATGAACAGATAAGAAACCTGTCAGAGGCTCAGTTCTGGGCCATTGTTATCAGGTGGCTTACAGAATTCACAAAAGAGCAGGAAAAAGATATGAAAGAAGCGAAAAACTTTCATAACGAAAGGAACAAAACAGTATACGAGACAGAAGGAAAGGAAATAAAATCCAGAGTTCATTTCAACAAACTGGAATATGGAGAAGGAACAAGCAGTCAACCAATGCAGCGAGAGGTAATGGGAAGCAACAACGAAAGGATCAGAAACCTCTGGGACAGTTATAAAAGGCCCAACATAAGAATCATTGGTTTGCCAGAGAATGAGGAAGATGAACTAGAACTTGAAAAATTGAGTGAAAATATAATAAAGGAGAACTTCCCAGACTTGGGAAAGGGAATAGACCTGCAGGTCCAGGAAGCAAGGAGAGTTCCCAAGAAACTGGACCCAGGGAGAACCACTCCAAGACACATTATAATCAAAATGTCAAAAATTAAAGATAAAGAGAGAATCTTAAAAGCAGCAAGAGAGAAGAAAAGAATTATGTACAAAGGGGTCCCAATTAGACTATCAGCTGACTTCTCAAGGGAAACCCTACAGGCAAGAAGAGACTGGCAAGAAATATTCAAAGTAATGAAAATCCAAAACCTACAACCACGAATACTCTATCCAGCGAAATTGTCATTCAGAATAGAAGGACAGAGAAAGTGTTTCCAGGACAAAATAAAACTGAAAGAGTTCATTAGATCCAAACCACTGTTATATGAGATGTTAAAGGGACTGGTTTAAAAAAAAAACAGAAGCTAGGGAGATGAAACAAAGGCAAACTAAATAGGCAACGAGAGTGGAAAAGGAACTGTGGGTACGGGAAGCATATTGGGGGGAGGTCAACAGGGAGGGGGAATGGGGAAAGGGAGGGAGATGATATAGGAATTGGGGATCAAGGTAGGAGGGAATGGAATAGACGGAGAGAGGTTGGGAGGAACTGTATGCACAACTAATGGACATAATCTAAAAGGGGGGGACAACTGGAGGGAGGGGGGCCACCGGGTGGAGGGGAGCAGAGGGAAGGGAAATTGGCACAAATGTAATAATTTAATCAATAAAACACATTAAATCTGAAAAAAAAAAAAAAACTTCCTTCCTCACACTGGAAAAGTAAATTAGTTTCTATATTCCTCAGGTTTTTGTAAAACTGACCAGAAGAATATTGGCTTACTGTAAGAAATCATTATAAAAGTTCTGATAAAAAAAATTAAAGCATATGTTCAGATTCTCTTGGCTTAGAGCTATATGAATAATAATTACTTCATGAGTTTCATTGAGAATCTCCTAAGTGCTCAGCACTTTCTTTCATTTGGAGGATTTGAAAAAATTAATTTTTTCTGACCTATTCTATTCTTTTCACTGTATAATGGACAAATAAATCATTTCATAAAATAAGTGACTGTTCATCAGCATTTTTCCTAGAAAAAAATCATGAAGTAGGTAAAATCCATCTTCTTTTTCTCAAATTCTCTTCCTTGACTCTTACTCTTCTTCCATATACTGTTAAAATCCAGACAATCCTGTTCCCTCTCAACCCTCTTTCTTTTTCTCTTTCAATTTGATTTTGTATCAGCTTCAGGTGTCCAGCTTAGTTTTTAGGCAAGCATATACTTTACATAGTGTTCCCCTTGATATTTCTAGTACCACACAACTGGCACCATTCACAGTTACCACAAAATTATTGATTATATATCTTGTGCTGTAATTTATATTCCTGTGACTATTTTGTAACTACCAATATGTACTTCTTAGTCCCTTTATCTCTTTAACTGAGTCTCCTAACCATTGGCCCACCTAGAAATCCCATATTTCTCCTTGTGTATAAGTCTATTTCAATTTTGTTTGTTTATTTTGTCTTTTATATCCCACATATAAGTGAAATCATACAGTATTTGTCTTTCTCTGACTTATTTCACTGAGCATAATACCCTCTAGGTCCAGTCATGCTGTTGCAAATGTAAGATTTTATTCTTTTTTATGGCCACGTAATATTTCATTGTATATATGTACCACCACTTTTTTCCACACTTTCCACTATATTTATTTTATTTTATCTCTACCACATTAAACACTGTTGATCCCTTTCTTCTTGAAATCCTTTCTTTCCTTGGCTTCCAAGGTTATATTATTTCTTGTTCTTTTTACTCTCTTTTTAATTTTTAAAATTTTATTGTTGTTAAGTTACAGTTGTCCCAATTTTTACTCCCATTCTCTCCACTGCCCCGCTCACCCGACTCACCACAGTCAATCCTTGCTTTGTTGTCCATGTCCATGGGTTCTTCATACTTGTTCCTTTACTAGACCCTTCCCCTTCATTCCCCATTTATCCCTCAACCACCTCCCCTCTGGTTGCTGTCAGTCTGTTCCTTATTTCCATGTCTCTGGTTCTGTTTTGCTTGTTTGTTTGTTCTGTTCATTAGGTTCCACATATGGGTGAGATAATATGGCATTTATCTTTTGCTGAATGGCTTATTTCACTTAGCATAATACTCTACATTTCCATCTATGCTGTCACAAAAGGTAGGACTTCTTTCTTTCTGCTGCATAGTATTCCATTGTATAAATGTCTCACAGTTTTTTGATCCACTTATTTACTGATGGGCACTTACACTGTTTCCAGCACTTGGCTATTGTAAATAATGTTGTTATGAACATTGGGATGCATGGGTTCTTTTGAAGTGGTATTTCAGGATTCTGAGGGTATAAGATGTTCAACATCAATAGCCATCAGAAAGATGCAAATTAAAACCACAATGAGATACGATCTTATACCAGTCAGAATGACCATCATTTACAAATCAACAAACAAGTGCTGGTGAGGATGCAGGGAAAAGGGACCCCTAGCGCATTACTGGTGGGAATGCAGACTGTTATAACCACTGTGGAAAACAGTACAAAATGTCCTCAGAAAAGTAAAAATGGAACTGCCTTTTGATGTGGTGATCCCACTGCTGGGAATATACCACCACTTTTATATCCACTTGTTTATTGATGAGCACTTGGATTGATCCATAACTTGGCTATTATAAATAATGCTGCAATAAACATATAGGTGCATATATTCTTTTGTATTAATAATTCGGGTTCCTTCAGATAAATTTCCAGATGTGGGATTACTGGGTTGTAAGGCAGTAATTTTTACTTTTTACTTTTTAATTTTTTGAGGAAATTTTATACTATTTTCCACAGTAACTACACCAATCTGCATTGCCACTGATAGTACACAAGGGTTCCCTTTTCTTCACATCCTTGCCCACACTTGTCATTTGTGGATTTATTGATGATATTCATTCTGACAGGTGTGAGATGATATCTCATTGTGGTTTTAATTTGCATTTCTCTGATGATTAATGATGTCGAGCATCTTTTCATATATGTATTGATTATCTTCATGCCCTCTTTGGAGAACTGTATATTCAGGTCTTTTGCCCATTTTTTAATAGGATGGTTTCTTTGGCATTGAGTTTCATAATTACCTTATAAATTTTGGATATAAACCTCTTTTTAGATGTATAATTGGCAAATACATTCTGCCATTTAATGGATTGTCTTTTTCATTTTGTTGATGGTTTATTTTGCTGTGGAAAAGAAAAACTTTTTAGTTTGATATAATCCCATTTGTTAATTTTTTCTTTATTTCCCTTGCCCAAGGAGGTAGATGAGAAAAAAAAAATATTGCTAAGAGAAATGTCAGATATTTTACTGCCAATGATTTTTTTTAGGATTTTTGTGGTTTCTAGTCTTAGATGTAAGTCTTCAATCTATTTTGAGTTTATTCTTAAATATTATACAAGGAGGTTATGTAGTTTAATATTTTGCAAGTATATGTCCAATTTTCCCAGTACCATTTATTTCATAAACTGTCTTTACCCCATTATATGTTCTTGTCTCCTTTGTCAAATATTAATTGACCATATAGACATGGTTTTATTTCTGAGTTCACTAATCTATTCCATTGATATATATGTCTATTTTTATGTTAGTACTATGCTGTTTTGGCTATTATGGCCTAGTAATATAGTTTGATATAATGTAGCATGACATCCGAATTTTGTTCTTCTTTCTCAATAGTGCTAGGACTGTTCAGTGTTTTTATGATTTTATTTAAATTTTTGGATTATTTATTCTAATACACCACTCATAATTTAACAGGGATTGCATCAAATCTATAGATTGCTTTAAGTAATATGGACATTTTAAAGATGTTAATTATTCCTATACATGAACACAGTATATGTTTCCATTTATTTGTACCTTCTTCAGTGTCATAATTTTCTGCATACAGGTTTTTTACCTCTTATGCCTAGGTATTTTACTTTTTTGGTGCAATTTTAAATGGGATATTTTTTTTTAGTTTCTATTTATTATAGTTCATTATTGGCATATTAAAATACAACTGACATCTTAATATTAATTTTGTATCCTGCTACTTAAATAAATTCATTTATCAGTTCTATTAATGTTTAAGTGGAGTCTTTTAACTGAATTTACTTATCAGTTCTAATAATTTTTGGGTGTAATCTTTAGGGTTCTGGATATAAAATATTATGTAATCTGCAAATGAGAGATTTATCATACTTCTTCCTTTCCCATTTAGATATCTTTTATTTTTAACTCATTTTATTGCTGTGTCTAGGATTTCCAGTACTATGTTAAATAAGAGTGGTAAAAGCAGACAGTCACATACAAAGGAGCTCCTGTAAAATTTTCATTTGAATTCTCAACAGAAATATTTCAAGCTAGAAGAAATTGGCATGAACTATTAAAGTCAAGAAAAGCAAGTATATACAACAAAAACTGCCAGCAAAGCTGTAGTTTAAAATTAAAGGTAAAATAAAGAGCTTCCCAGAAATGAAAATGCTAAAGGTGTTCATCACCACCAAACCAGTATTACAAAAATGTTAAAGAACAAAAAAGGAGCATAGTTATAAAGAATAAAATGGCAATAAATGCATAATTATTAATAATCACCTTAAATATAAATGAATTAATTGACCCAATCAAAAGACATAAGGTAGCTGAATGGGTAAAAAAATAAGACCCATATATACACTGTCTACAAGAGTCCCACCTCAGAATAAAAAATGCATACAAATCAAAAGTAAAGTGATGAAAAGGATACTTCATGCAAATGGAATCTTTTTTTAAATGCTGGGGTATCAATACTTATTTCTGACAAAATAGACTTTAAAACAAAGGTCATAACAAGAGACAAAGAATGATATTACCTAGTGATAAAGGATTCAGTCTAACAAAACATATAACTTTTGTATGCACCCAACAAAAGAGCACTTAAGTATATAAAGCAATTCTTGATAGACAGAAAGGGAGACATTGGTAGCAATGCATTAATATTAAGGGATTTTAACATCCCATTGACACCAATGAATAGATCTTCCAGACAAAAATATCAACAAAGAAACAGCAGTCTTAAATGATACACTAGATCAGATAAATTGAATTTATATTTTCATAGCATTTCACTACAAAGCAGCAGAATGTAGATTCTTTTCAAGGCTACATGGAACATTTTTTAGGCTAGACCACATTTTAAGACAAAAAACAAGTCTCACTAAATTTAGAGAGCTGAAATTATATCAAGCATCTTCTCTGACATCAGTGATATGAAACTAGAAATCAATTTTAAGAAAAAAGCTGTAAAACACACAAACCCCTGGAGGGTAAATAAAATGTCACTAAACAATAAATTGGTCAACAATGAGATAAAAAATAAATAAAAAGTTACCTTGAAACAAATGAAAATGAGAACAGAACAACCCAAAATCTATGGAACACAGAGAAGGCAGTCCTAAGAGAGAGATTTGTAGCACTATAGGCCTAACCTCAAGAAGCAAGAAAAATCTCAAATAAACAATCTAAACTTATATGTAAATAACCTAGAATAAAAACAATAAGCAAATCCCAAAGTGACTAGAAGGAGTGAAGTAATAAAGATCAGAGCAGAAATAAATTATATATAGACTCAAAAATATATATATAAAAGATCAATGAAATTAAGAACTGGTTCTATGAAAAGATAAATAATATTGACAAACCTTTAACCAGACTCATCAAGAAAAAATGAGAGGACCCAAATAAATAAAATCAGAAATTAAAAAGATGTACTAACTGACACCATAGAAATACCATTTTGTAAAAAAAATATTATAAGAAAATATTAAGAACAACTATATGCCAACAAATTGATCAATCAGGATGAAATGGATAAACTCCTAGAAACATACAATCTTCTAAAACTGAATGAAGAAGAATCAGAAAATCCAAACAGACTGATTACAACTAATGAAATTTAAGCAATAATCAAAAAACTCTCAACAAACAAAAGTCCCAGGCCAGATGCCTTCACAGGTGAATTTTTAACACCTATTCTCAAAGTGTTCAAAAAAATTCAAGAAGAGAGAAAACTCCCAAGTTCATTTTATGAGGCCAGAATTATCTCAATTCCAAAACCAGATGAAGACACTACAAAGAAAGAAAATTATAGGCCAATATCCCTGAACATAGATTAAAAAATCCTCAACAAAATGTTAGCAAACAAGATCCAACCATACGTTAAAAAGATCATACACCATGATCAAGTGAACTTTATTTCTGGTATGCAAGGTTAGTACAACATTCACAAATCAATTCACATGATACACCACATAAACAAATGAGGATAAAATTACATGATCATATTAATAGGTGCAGAAAAAGCACTTGATAAACCCATTTATGATAAAACTCTCAGCAAAGTGGGAACATAAGGAACATACCTTAACATAAAAAAGGCCATAGATGAGAAACCCACAGCACACATTATACTCAATGGGGGAAATAATAAAACCTTTTTCCTTTAAATCAGGAACAAGACAGAGACATCCATCTCCCAATCATCTTAAATGACAGGAAATGAGGCCTTCTGTAACAGATTACTTTCCCCAATGCTCTCCTCCACATATAGACATCTTTTTGTTTTGGGGGGTTTGTTTTTATTTTTTGGTGAAAGACTGATCAATGTAAATAATATCACTTAATGGTTTATTAAGGGAATTATTTATTAATAGATCAAATTAAAAGGAAAAAACCCTGTATTTGTAAGTAGGTGAAATTTCATGCTGTAGATCCAATTGGGAGGGAACTGTCCTAATATTTATTCAATGCACAGTGAGCACCTGACACTGTGGAAGTCATTTTCATGTACATCTTCTTTTACCTGTACAGTAACCTCATGGTTAGATATATGGAGAGAGAGAGACTGTGTATGAGAAAAGTTAAATATTTACTAAACATTACAAAGTCAGTAACTAGCAGAACTGGGATTCATATCCAGGTTTATCTAACTGCAAAATCCATGCTTTTCTTCTCAGTCAGGTTATGTCTTCCTGTTTCTGAAATGATGTTTTGAAAAGAGCTGTAAGCCCTGAGGCTGTCCCTGTTTAAAGCTCTAGGGAAGCACCCTTTTAACTATTATGATTTGTCAAATAACACTATTTAAATTTTAAAACACCTCTCACAGTTTGAATCATATTTTTCCATTCAATCTGGATTTCATGTCAATGAGAATGCTCTGAGAGAGAGAAGGGGGGGGGTAGAGAAGCAGAGTTTTTAACACCCACAACACAAGATGATTTCTTTAAGTGACACTTAAAATTCAGACTTATTTACTTTCCTGCACATTTAATGTAACTTTCACAAAATATAACCCTCAGTGAAAATAATACAGATTTACTTCTTCATTTTGAAAGCCTTTCTTCTAAAAGACAAAAAGAAAGCTTTATTATATTTCTTTTACTTTAAAGATATTCTGGGCTATTTTAGTTAGTATTTTTAGTTTTACAGTTGCAGCAGCACAAGAAAATAGACTCGATAGTTTGGAACTAGGTAAACCAATAGACTGGATCCATTATACTTCCCTAATTTACTACTTTATAGAGTATCTTTATTTTCAGCTTGAACCTATGGGAAGTCAGAAAGAAGATCAGAAAATTTAGCACTAAGTTTGAGAGTATACATTAAAATACAAATGACTTTCCTTGAACTGGCCAGTGTGGCTCAGTTGGTTGGAGCATTGATCTGAAACAGAAGGGTTGCAGGTTTGATTCCTGGTAAGGGCACATACCTAGGTTGCAGATTTGATCCACAGTTCAGGTGTGCGCAGGAGGCAACCAATCAATGTTTCTCTCTCATATCAATGTTTCTCTCTCTTCTCTCCTTTATCTCCCTTCCTCTCTCTCTAAAAGCAATGAAAAAATGTCCTCTGGTGAAGATTTAAAATAATAATAAAAAAATAGAGAACTTACCAATTCTTCTTATCAAGATAGTACTAATTAATATCACAAGAACAGAACAATTTCATTTATGAATATAGAGCAAAATCCTAAATAAAATGTTAGCAGCAGGACCCAACATGGCATTAAAAATAACAGTATATCATGACCAAATATAACTTTTTTCCTTGAATATGAAGACAGCTTAAAATTTTTATTTCTATTCAAATTTTTTATATTAACAATGTTAGTGTATTAAATTACTAAGGTCAAAGTCATGTCATTAGGTCCTAAACAATTTAGAAAATAATTAAAAACACATTTGGAAAGTAATTTTTTAATTTAGTAGCAACAAAACAATCCTAAAGAATATCTAGAATTATGAATTTTTAACAAGTAAATAAATATTTGAAATATTTTAATATCAAAGATTTATTCTTTTAGATATTAACATATAAATTTACAATGCATTAAATACTTGTGATAATGTTGAAGAAACAAACATTTCAATGTAATAAAAT
Source organism: Furipterus horrens (assembly GCF_987537825.1). Classification (NCBI taxonomy): domain Eukaryota; kingdom Metazoa; phylum Chordata; class Mammalia; order Chiroptera; family Furipteridae; genus Furipterus; species Furipterus horrens. The sequence goes on from NW_028327171.1 coordinate 94,244,733, forward strand.
AGAGAATACCAAAATAGAATATAAAATTTTAATATTTTGAATTAGTGGTTATTCAGTATATTAATTCATGTAGAATATTGGGGCAAAAAGTCCAAAAGCTAGGTTGTTATAAATCTCCAGATGAAATCAGCTAACTAAAAATGAATCCATGTAACTACTAGAAGAAAATGTTGTTGATTATTTCTACAGTATTGTGGAAGGAAATAATTATTAAAAGATCTCCAGAAAGTTATAGATTATCAAAGAAACAATTGCTAAAATAAATTATACTGAGTAAAAACTTCTAACAAGGAATTTGAGCCCCCCAAAATATTCATCATACATACACTTTAGATAAAAGTCATTTAATAGAGCATTACATGTATTAATAGAATTCCACTTGTATATGTGGACATGTCTCAATGTGGATAAATTTGTGTGGCTATAAAATAAAAAATGACAGGACATCTATTAAACACAGTGTTAGTAATTATTATCTTGGGGCAGTAAAATTATAGGTAATTTCTATTTCCTTTGTGTAGAATTTGAGTCTTATACAATGATTTTATATATACATAATTCTTGAGAAGAAATATCTTTGGTTACTTAAGAAATATGTCTCTAATTTGAATCCTGACTGACTTTCAGATGAAAACAAGGGTAAAATTGTTTTTGTTTAACATATTAGAAAAAAAAAAAGTTAAAGATGGTGCATAGGCAAACAGGGCTCTCACCTCCTCACCCAACTAAATTATACAACAGTCATCACTCAGAACTGTCAGAAATTGAGTTGAACGGAAGTCTGACAACTATGGAATTAAAGAAACCACACACAGCACTAGCAGCAGTCAGCCTAGATTCACAATTTGGCTTCACCTGGGAATCTCCAAGCCCAGCACAAGTAGCAACCATTCCATATTGCTTTATAACCCAGGCAGGTGGTCCCAGGCAAAACACAGGGTGGGGCTGATCTTGGCCTGCACACCCAGTGGAGCTCTACAGACCACATCAGAGCACCATCAACCTTCCTCTGCACAGCTGATCCTCCATGGAGGGCAGAGGTTGGTGGTCAGTGGTCACAGCCACTCCTTGTAGCTGACTGGCCTGGGTATATTCCTCCCATTAACCTGCCAACAGAATTCAAGGCTCAACTGCAGGAAGAGGGTGTACTCAGCCCACATGAAGGGCATACACTGAGTACCCACCTTGGGTGACAGTGGAGGCTGTGCCACTGGACCCTACAGGACACCTACTATATTAGGCCATGTTACCAAGACACAGAATGATAGTAGCTTTACCTAATACATAGAAACAAACACAGGAAGGCTATCAAAATGAGGAGACAAAGAAACATGGCCCAAATGGAAAAAAAAAAATCAAAACTCCAGAAAAAAAAAACTAAACTAAATGGAGATACACAATCTATCAGATGCAAAGTTCAAAACACTGGTTATAAGAATGCTCAAAGAATTTAGTGAGGACCTTAACAGCATAAAAAAGATCCTGTCAGAAACAAAGTTTATACTAATTGAAATAAAGAACAATATATAGGGAAACAACAGTAGAGTGGATGAAGCTGAGAATCATATCAATGCAACAGGACATAAGGAAGCAAAAAAACCAACCAATCATAACAATAAGGAGAAAAAAAGAATCCCCCCAAATGAGGACAGTATAAGCAACCTTTGGGATGACTTCAAGAGATTTAACATTCACATCATGGGGTGCCAGAAAGAGAAGAGAAATAGCAAGAAATTGGAAATCCACTTGAAAAAATAATGAAAGAAAACTTCCCTAATTTGGTGAAGGAAATAAACATACAAGTACAGGAAGCACAGAGAGGTTCATACAAGATGGATTCAAAGAGGCCCACTCCAAGATACATCATAATTAAAATACCAATGTTTAAAGATAAAGAGAGAACCTAAAAAGCAGCAACAGAAAAACAGTCTGTTACCTACAAGGGAGTTCCAATATAACTGTCAGCTAATTTCTCAAAAGAAACTTTGCAGGCTAGATGGGATTGGCAAGAAATAGTCAAAGTCATGAAAAGCAGGAACCTACGGCCAAGATTGCTTTACCCAGCAAAGCTATCATTTGGAATGGAAGGGCAGATAAAGCGCTTCCCAGACAAGAAAAAAATAGAGTTCATCATTACCAAACCATTATTATATGAAATGTTAAAGGGACATTTTCAAGAAAAAGAAGGTCAAAAGTATGAACAATAAAATGGCAATAAATACTTACCTATCAACAACTGAATTAATCAAATAAGAGGAATAGAATCAGAATCTCTCAAAAAGGCCTAAAACCAAATTTCACAAATAGTAAAGGGTACCCCGGGTGGTCCAGAATGAGGAAACTCAGAGGGCCATGGAAGTTAGGAAGAAAAGCAAGAGAACAGTTACCAGGCACTGGCACCAAATAAATAATAGTTGGGGCAACCTTTAGCAATAACTTTCTTAATGTACCTCCCACCAAGGCAGATCGCTTTCTCAACAAGATGATCCAAAACTCAACTACGGAAGCAGACAGGGAGCATCAGATGATTGTAGAGAAAAATGCAGTTGGCTAGGAAAGAGGCAAATCTAGGTAGTTTATTATGACATTCAGAAATTTACACTTGTGATTTGGAATTAAGAACTTAGTGTAATTGTCTTTATTTTGACTTGGGTGTTTTGTCTTGTTATTTCTTTTTGGCAATATGAACTAGATAGGAGATTATCTATATGACCTAGAGTCAATTTTAAAACCAACAAAAATTTACGAATTAACTTGATTTCATTTACCTGAAGCCAGTATTAATTTTCATCCTCCGTTTATGCTAGTTAAATTAATTACTTACCTTGACCCCTAAATCCAGCAGTTGTAAGCAGGATAATCTATGGGGATATTAATGTATGTATTTTTTTTTATTTTCTCTCCTCCCATTCAAGCATATAGCCAATCCTACATATTCTTTACCTCAGATAATTTTACAGGGGAGAAATCAGATAATAGTTCTTTTATTCAGTAAATGCCTAAAATACTCAAGGAACTGAATAGAAGGTGAAAGGGAGAAGAGTCCTAGGAACCAAGAAGAAACAAATATCAGTGGACTCTGCCATTTGTAAGAACTGGAGAGCCCTCTGTGGTAATGTCTTGAGGGAAAACCCAGACCTCAGAGGGGTGGAAGGATGTTGCATATGGGAAGGCTGGACCCTAGACAGAGCCAATGGCCTCCACAAAGATGTCCATGATCTGTGAGTAGCTCAGAAGTGGACACTTGTCAGTTACAGAAACTGGGGATATCAGGAGCTGTCATAATGCAGTGGAGGTACAGTGGAGAGAGGAGCCCTGTCCATATTTCAGATGCTACATAATCCCCCCAGTTTCTGGGACCATCTTATTGAAAGAAGGGGCCACAGCACTGATTAAATAGAATTTCCTTCTAGAGAGTAAAAGGATAAACAAAAAAGGGTTCTGAAGGCCATTGTAAGTTGGTTTAAAGAGAAGTTTAAGTGTCTTCAACCCTGGCCAGGTAGCTCAGTTGGATAGAAGGTCATCCTTATGTGACAAAGTGACAAAGTTGTGGGTTTGATCCCTGAACAGGGCACATATAACAATCAACGAACGAATGCATAAATGTATGGAGCACCAAATTGATGTCTCCTCTCTCTCTCTCCAATCAATTAAAAAACAAAACAAAATAAAATAAATAAGTAAAAGTGTCTTTGTTTCTTGCTTTCCAAAGTTTGCAGGTTAATATTCATGCACAATATGTGCTTAATAATAATACTTTACATACAGGGCTAATTTGACACAGGATTTAAAGGATCCCATGTAAATGTACTATTCTTATTTAGATTGAGTTGGTATTTTCAAAGAGAGGGAAATATAATGATCTTTAATATATTTATAGACCAATAAAATTTTAGGAAGAATAACAAAACAAAACAAAAAAAAATTAAGCCAACCTCATTTTGTGAGTGTGTGAATTTTTTTTTTCAGATTAAAAAAAGTACCCTGAAAGCAAAAGTCACAAAATGACCTGTAAGAGCATATAGGTTGAATGGTGAAGTGGGGCTAAGAGCTCACATCTCCTGAAAGACAACCAGAGCACTACTTGCCCATCCACATTATGCTCAAAAAGCACCCGAACCAGTCTAGCCTTACTTCAAAAAGTGATAAACTGAGAGGAGGAAACCTTTGCCTTCATTTAGGACAAAGTTTTCTGGCTACTACTGCATTCAGAAAATAATATTCTTTCAGCAGCTTCTCTGGAATAGTATTATTCTTCACAGTGAGCCCCTGAGGGTTGTATGATTATAATTTGCCATCTTTCCCACTTTCATCAATCCATGTATTGGGCCGAGGTGAGAAATTCTGCTAAGAAAAAAGAAGGAATGACTCGTTTTCACTAAGAGCCCTGTGAGAAGGATATTGGAGCACAAGATTGTCTTATGTAGTAGAGAAGACAAGACAAAGCTGAAAAAAAGAAATTCTGCCCCATTCCATCTATAAACTGGAGAGACTATGGCATGCATCTGAATTTGAGACATTCAGCATCTTAACAGCTGTGAAATGGGGTTGGAGGCCATGTGAATTGGAGATGAGCTTCCAGCTTTCTTGGGGAAGACAGCAGTACCTGAGACAGTGGTACTTCCTTAAGTGAAAGCAGCTGCAGAGGTTCCATCATCATTCCTAAAGGAAGTAAAAAGTAATATACACTCTAAGGAAGAAGAGAGGAATTAACAAGCACATGAGTAATATCCTCTTAGGACTCTCAGAAATACTGAAGTGAGAGGCAGTGTGTGCTATTTGTACAAGGCTGAAATCCCAACAATTTCTATGATGTAGGGCTAAAACCCGGAAAATAAAATTAAAAACTATTAATGTGATCCAATTTTTACCCACAGGCTGTTGTGGCTTAGAGACTGTTAAAATAAAATTGTAGATCAGTCCTGAAAATTTCCCAAGCAGACAAAACCATTTAAGCAACATAAGCAAAACTAAATCTAGTATATTTCATGAACATACAGGGGGACCCCCCCAAAAAAAATTATCTTCTGGAGGGCAGGCCATTGTAGTACAGGCTTCCTTTGCTAGATGAGTGTTCTAGGAACCTATCTGTATCAGTTTACCAACTGGCATTGTTGTGAGAGGCTGTGTTTGGCTTCAGGGAATTTTTTTTGGAAGACTCTTTCAATGTTTTTGTCCATTTCATGATGGGTGATTTATGAGCACATCTGCCCACACCATGCTGAGTGTTCAGCAGTTTTTGACCAAAACAAGTATGATCCCCATTGCCCCACCCTCTCCACTAACTCAATCTTGCCCCAAGTTACTTTTTTTGTTCCCCTGGATGAAAAAAGTTCTCAAAGGGAAACATTTTGCCCATGAGGAAGAGGTGAAACAAAAAACAGCAGAAGCACTAAAAGGCATCAAAATCAATGTGTTCAAAAACTGTTCTGAGCAGTGGGAAAAAAATGTCTCAATGGGTGTATTGCATGAAATGGAGAGTACTTTGTAGGTGACTGTTTAAACATGTAAGAATAAATACAAAGCTTTTTATAAATAAATACCATTTTGGGAGGGTCCCCTCTCATAAGTAATAATCTTAAAAGAAACTGAAGTTGCCTTTCTAAAATGGTATAAAACCTTCACTTTTAACCAGTCCCCTGTTGTTTAGAAACCCTTATTGTAATAATTGATGGCTGGAAATGTTAAGCAGCTTCCCCGTTTTTAAGCCACCCTGGTATGTCTTGCCTCTGAGTTTTGTATCAGTCTTGAATTTGAAGGCTCCCAGTTTATAAACTGTTCTATTGTACATAATAAACTTTTACTAAATATTACTTTACTAATCTGGTTCTTATGTTTACAGTTTCTGGATTTTTGGTAATACAGGGTTCAGACTGGAGCAATCATTTAGTATTTGCCATTTTTATTTAACCTGCATTGCTTTCTCCTTCTGCTTTGCTTTCCTCCTCCATCTGCCTCAAACATTTTTTTCTTCAAAATTTAGTCTGAACTCCAACTCTGACAACTATTTTGAAATGTGTGCTCCCCAATATGATCCTCAATGGCATTTTTAATCTCTGCCACCCAGTTTTAATTTATCCTCTGCCACCTTGCCTTATTTGTCATCTTTTCATAGGTATCTCGTTTCCCCTTCAAGATTTTAACCCTCTGATTTTCATTTCTGAATAACTACACAACATTCAGGGCACCTTAAATTTTGTAAAGAGTTAATATATGATTATTAGTGGACTTATCGACATCCAGTTTAGGGTTAGTTAAATATTCTGTATCTAATTTTTTTTAATCGCACAGTTCTGTACAATAGCTATTTCCCTTCTTGTGGGTTACATAAATAGATATATTCATAGTCATTTGCACTGGCAATTAACAGAGTTCTTGCTGTAGGTTCTTTCCCTGTTCAAAACTAATATGTTGTAATAGCAATAATCACCCTAGAACAGATGACAGTAGATTTTTAGTTTTTGAGCACTTTTTCTAAATGCTCCTGTGTATCTCCTAATTAACAACAACAACAACAACAAAATCAGTGGGTAGGAAACAGTGAAGTTATTGTACATAAGCAGTCAAAACACCACATTTCACAATTAAAAAAATGTGAACTAGTTAAATTTATTTCAAACTTAATAATCGCAAGTGAAGTTTAATTGTTTTCCTTTTGAAAAAATTCCCTTAAGCAGACTTTAAAATAAAATGAGTTCCCTTACACCTTTAAAATCTGAATTAGCCAAACACAATCTACTCCAGAATGAACAAAGAAACAAAATATTTAGAAGTCCCAAGTGTCTACAGACTTTTCACTCTTTTGCAGAATGTTGAGGGCCTGTTCTCACCTTGTCTCTGCCTACCCTTCAGTCCTAGGCTTCTCCTTCCCCTGGTTGCTCATTATAGTCAGTCTTAAATTTCTGGAAGGTGCCTGAGCTTTCATGTCCTGGCCCTTGCACTTGCAGGGACCTCTATCATTGTCTACACAGAGACAACTCAAGCAGAGTGGTCCCTCCAGCCCCTCTGCCCAAAGGTTGTCTTCCTTAACTCATGGCATATCTACTGGATTTTCACTCATTCGTCTGGTCAAATGTCACAGCCACAAAGATATTTTTCCTGACCACTTTGTCCAAAGTCTTCCCCACTTTCACCTCTGTCTCACTGTCCAATTATTTTCTTTGTGGTAATAACAACTTTTCAGTTGTCTTGTTTATTTATTTGTTTATCTGGATGTTGTTGGATTACTCATGTTAATAGTAGTTCTTGGAGGACCGAGGTTGTGCTTGTCTTAATCAGCCAGCCTTCTGTGTTCCTAAATTCCCTCAATTCCTGCCACATACACGGCTGTCATAAGAAGAGCAATGGGCTTTGAAATGTTCTACATTACCAAATTTAAAAAGTGCTACCTTTCCTAAAATAGTCAATAGCCTAATCTTAATTTTTTTTTATTTTTTTCAGTCCAAATGTCTGACTTTAGACCATCAACTTAACGTTACGTGTGTGTGTGTGTGTGTGTGTGCACGCGCACATGCGCGCTTCCGCATACGTGTGTGTGAATTTCTTCACCTATAAATTAGAGAGCTCACTAAAGTTTCTTTTGTGTTTTTGGTTTATTTGTATGTTTATTTGCTTGTTGCTTTTGTAGTATGGAATGTTATGAAGGAGAAATCAAGTGAGGAAAAAAACAGACAACAGAAACCTACCTTGGGGAGATTTTCCGCAGAGCTGCTGCTAGAAAGTGCAGTTCTACTTGCTCATGATTAAAGCCACTTTCTTTATTGCCTGGATGTAGCATGTGCACATTTTCTTCTCACCTGCAGTAGAATTCTGTGAGTTTGCAAATGTCACTAGTTGGTAGCTTATGAAATAAGAAAATTGGCACAATGCTTGTTACATAGTAAGCCTTAACTAAATGTTTACAAATATAGTGTTTAAACTAAAATCTTTAATTACAGTTATTAATAATTTCCCCGAGTGGTAAAGCTCTGAAACAATAGCACAGGTGGAGGCAGCTGGAGTGCTGGAAGAGTGGGCACATTATGAGAGTTTTAGGGATTTCTACCACTTTAGTCATTAATACGTGTAGACTCCCATTCCCTCTTCTCAGTAAATCTTGGCAAGTACGAATATCCTCATTTCTCTCCATTTTCAGCAAATGGATTACTCCAAGTAGCACATAGCTTTAGGAGAATCTGCCTCTGTGTTTACTTGGAGAATTCATCAATAGAAAACCAAACTGTATCTGCCAAAGTGCAGCTGGCATCAACTTCACACATCTGAATGTTCCCTGAGCTAAATGGCCGTCTTCCAGTCCCTATCCTTAAAGTAAAAATTAGGGCTCATCTGATCAAATTCTGTTGATTTTGAAGTCACCATACTGATAATTGGAGTTAAAATTATTAAGGCTTGTTGAATGAAATGATTAAGAATTGCCTGGGTCCAGGCCAGTTAGCTCAGTTGGTTAGAGCATCATCCCCTTATGCCAAGGTTGTGGGCATAAATAAATGGAACAACAAACCCATGTTTTCTTTTTCTCTCTCTGGAATCAATTTCTTTTTAAAGAAAGAAAGAGAGAGAGAGAGAGAGAGAGGGAGACTGACTTGGCTATGTACCCTTGTTCTGCTACTTAATGCCTGACTTTTGAAAGTTTATTTAACCTCTCTGTGTTGGCTGCCTTATCTGTAAAAGCTATATAACATAGTACTAGGTACTATGAAAGTATTTTATTCATTTTCTATTTAAGAAAATATCTTTTTAAATGGGAACATTTGAGCAACCATGTGACTTTGGGAAGGATATGGTTGGAGCATTGAGACAAGAAGGTTGCATATACCTAACCATACTCAAGCAGGTTAATCCTGGTGATAATAGAGACGCAGACTGAGGAACTTCATGAAAAGAGGAAACTCTTCCATAAGCATTAACCTAATGAAAATTGTGTCACCACTAATTGTCTTCTATGTCATCACTAATTGTCTTCTTTAATTACTTTATAAATACCAGGATGTCTAGCTCCTGAAAATAGGTTTTGTAAGTTTTAGGCATACATAAAGGACTTTGTAAAACTTGTTGACTGATGGTATGAATCATCAGGAATGGGAGGTGGGGCAAGAGGGGATGAGTGAAATAGGAGTTTTTGGTTTTTCAATTTCTACCTTAAAGTTATTTGTGAGGCAATATAAACACATTGCCATATGATAGTAACTATAATATAAATTATCTTATAATTAATGATTTCAAGTTACTTTCTGGAAACAAGCAATTGATATTAAAATAGTGAATTTCAGAAATAAATTGGTATAATGTAAAAGCATTTTTTAAAAAATCTTCCTTAGGAGCATCATTAGTTTTAATTCTCCAAGCTTTAGCAGGTATAAACAATGTTGGTGTCAAATTATAGTATAATTACATAGTTTTAAAAATATAGTAAACATTTTTGGCCTTTATGTTCAATTTTATGCTTTTCTTCTGTGAATGGGCTTCCTTGGCTGGATTTGTTTTGAATTACTCCAATCTGGTTTAGTCTGGGTAGATTGTTTTGTTCTTTTTCAATTTTTCTATTGGACCTTAGTGATTAAAATCTATTGGTTAGAAAAACAAATTGTCATTCAGCACATTTAACATATGTATGAACCTATGCACATACTGATATATTAAAGGCAAAATTTTATGTTTGCTGTGGTATGTAAAATAGATCTTAACAGAAATGAATGCATCTTTTATTTTCAAATTAGATTTTTTGGAATGTTTTAGAGCTGAAATAGTAAAATTCAAAAGCATCATCTCAAATTAGGTGGTGTTCTTTTGACTCTAAACAAATTCTTCGACCTTTACTAGTACCCTACATCAGCCACTAGTTGGAAGTGTCATCTTGATCATTCTGTAATTAGGTAACTTTTTTTTTGGAGCAATTATTATGTACCAGGCACAGTTTAGTATTTTAAAAGTATTATCTGATGTAGTACTTACAGCTAACTTAATTTAAGTACTATTATTTCAAGAAATTAAGTAACTTGACCAAAGTTTCATAGTTACAGAACTAGCTAGGCTGTCTGTTACTGCACAACATGTTGGGGTACTGCCATCCACCACCACCCTCTAGGCAAAATTCCAGAAGCAAAGGTTTAGTGATAAAGGAAAAAAGTCTTCATTGAAAGGCAGTTACTTAATTAACCCTGTCAATCAAGGTTAAATTAACACCTGGGTTCTCCTATCTTTTTTTCCTGTTAGTTTCTATAGGGTTAGATTACAAACCAAAACAACATAATAAACAAAAGCTACACAACTCTGGAAGAATGGCAGGCTTCTGCATCAGAGCCTATTCCCTCTAGAGCACCCAAAGACTAAACCTGGTACCCTCTCCCAGACCAGCCTAATCCCAGGCTGTGCCTGGAGTTCCTTCCCGTACAAAATAGCATCCACTGGGAAATGCAGGCAGGGGCAGCATGATCATCTAGGCTGAGAGCTTGATCCAGAGCTAGACCCTGAGAGAGAGCCAGCTTAGGAGCCAGAAGAGCTCATGAGGCAAAGAGCCAGACCTCTTTTTATTTCCATTGGCTCTGGAGGCAGTCTGCTTCTCAGCCAATCCCATCCTAAACTGCTTTCCATTGTCTCAGCAAATGCTATGGCCACCCCTACTTCTCCCCAGTGATCTTAATCAGATCTCTCTGATTTAAAATTGAGGCATCATAGTAAAGGTATCTCAAGTCTCTGGATGAATATTTACATATGAATATACCCATGTAACTGCCATTCAGAATCAAGGTATTGCAAGTTTTCATCACTTTAAAAGGATATTTCATGTCCCTTTTTAGGTAATACTATACCCAGAGGAAAAATATCACTGTGTTGCCTTTTCTTAAACTTCATACACGTGGAATATATGTTTTGTAACTGAAAGAATTCTTTCAGCATTATATATTTTATATTCATACATGTCTTTGAGTGTATAAATAGCATATACTGTTTTCATAGCTGAATGATGAATATTTGCGTAATTTTTCAGGTGATTCTTATGAAATATACCATTTAAAAATCTTTCACTTACATCTTTGAAGAAGCATTCTGTGGTTGATCAGAACAGTCTGTAACCAAAATAAAAACACACTAGTAGGAAAAACCAGTGAAGAAAATGCAAATAGTTAAAGGCTTGGAAAATTCTATTTTAATTGTAGAGAAGAGGTATGGAGAAAGAATGGGAATAAAGTGGACTACAGGGCTGCAGATCCCCTTTCTCAAATACATGGCATCTTCAGGTCCCTCTCACTTTTTCCGATGCTGTAGCCTGTTACCTGTCACCACTTCCTGTTAAAAGTCATCCTGGATAGGGCTGATGAGCACCTCATTCTCTTCTCATGTGTTCTAGGAAAAATACCAATATTAAATAGGCAGGATTACATCCTATGCTCTCTTTTCCCAGGTCAAGGCCCCAAGACCTACATTTACAAGAAAACCTTCATTGCAGTGGTTGTGGGTGCCTTATTCAATACAGCATTAGACGTTAACTTTGCCAGACAGTAAATACAGGAAGTTCCAGTAATGGTTTATGAATACAGGAGTTTCTCAGACTTGACCCTTTACTTGTCATGGTGCTGGATCCAGGTTACGGAAACTCAGAGAGTAGGACATTCATGAGGTACAATTAAAACCACAAAAAAATTTATTTGTTAAACAGTAGTCATTATTCTTAAGTAATATAATTGGAAACTTATGGAATAAGCCTTCCATTTGAACTTGAAGTTAGTGTCTTATTAGGTTCTTGAGTATCCCATAAGGAAATGACTAAATCAAGTCAGTGAAGGAACCCAATTTATTGTAGTAGTCTAAAGCTTTTTGTAATTTTCTACATGAAAATATCTATGTATATTTACATGTGTGTACATGTGCATGCATAAATCATACACACACAAATCATTTCCAAATAGGTTCTCTGGAATGTACTTCTCTGAACCAGGACTAACTTGTTATATTTTAACTGAATGCCTCAGTGTTGGAGGCTATGTAAACACTAAATTCTGGTAATTCTTTATTATTAAAATTCAGTCAAAAACTGAATATCTGGCATATCCTTCAATCACTTCAAAAAATACCCAATATTTATTAAAAAACATGTTTACTTTAGTGATATCCTTAGCATATTACACATTTTACATCAAAGAATTCATAAAACATTTTTCCTCTTATTTCTTAATTATTCTACCACAGTAACAAAAAAATTGTGTATTTCTTTGTTTTTTTACCATCACTAGCCATTTCCATAATGAGTTCTGAGAACTGAACATTTTTAGGAATTTAGTATTTTCAAAATAGTTTAGGCTAAAGGGTTAAAAAGGCTTTTGAGACTTTTACAAGGCAGGTCAAAACAGTTCTTACTTTTGTGAAACTGGGCAACAAAGGCAAGAAGAATAAACTGATTCATTTAGGTGAATCAAGAAAAGATGTTGGCTGTAAACCTTACTGTTAGATCATTACCTACATCTCCTTGCATATTTCTGCTAGAAAGAGAATAGCTAATTCCAGAAGTTTCATGCACAATCTTCTATGAATTTGAGAAAATTATATGTCAAAACTGAAAGAAAGTTTTTCTTTGTATAGGAATACACTTTTCAAAGCTAATTTCTAGAGCACCTTTTCCTTTCATTGTGAAAGAATACATCATTAATATTTTTAATTGTAAGGACTGTGAAAATTGTCTCCTTCCAATAGTTTAACATCCATTGATTTTTCTCAGATCCTATAAAACAATACTCACCAACCTTTTGGCACCAGGGACCAGTTTCATGGAAGACAATATTCCCATTGACTAGGGTGGGGGACATGGTTTGGGGATGATTCAATCACATCTCTTTAAGCTCAACTCCTGCTGTGTGGCCTGGTTCCTAACAGGGCCAGACCAGTACTGGTCTGTGGCCCAGAAGTTGGGCACCCCTACTGTAAAAGAATTTTGGACACTTGTCTTCCACACTTAAATACAGGTCATACAATATTAGCACAATTCAACTTCTATTCTCAATACACAACTCAATCGACCTGTGAAAACCTAACACAGCTCATATCACTTTTACAGATCCTTCAATGACTTCTAATCTCACTCAGAAAAAAAATCAAATGTCTAAAAAAATATTTTTTAACTCAAAATTTTTACACTGGCCCATGAGATTGTAGATTGTATACTACTTCCCTAATTTTGTCTTCTATTCTTTTTCATATTTCTTTTTCTTTTTCCCCTGGCTCTGTTGGCTTTCTTAATGTTCCTTAAACATATAAAGCCCATACCAAGCTCAAGGCTTTTGCATTCAATGAGACTTTGGCCTGAAATGCTCTTTCCAGAGCTGTTCCCATGGCTTGTTCCCTCACTTCTCTTAGTTACCTGTTTAAATGTCATGTTCATCAGGTAGGACCCTTCTTGGCTATGCTATATAAAATAGCAACTTCTTTCCTCCTTGGTGCTCCTTGGCCCCAAGACATATTATATATTCACATCTAAAACTTTTTTTGCTTATTTCTCCCAACTGGAATTTGAACTCCATGAAATTTTACCTGCTTTGTTCTTTACTGTTTTTCCAAGAATAGAGAACAGCATGCAGTTGATGCTCAAAACATATTTTTAATAAATGAAGAAATAGAGATAGATAGTAATATAGTAAGACTTAAATGGTGAAACAGCTGAGTTTGGGCTCGATTTTGTTCATCTTTTATTAGAAAAGACATTATTGTAAAAACATTACAGCTGTCTCAACAGGTGGCAACACAAATGTTTGAAGCTCACAGATAAAAGATTTTGGGGTGGTGTGTGTGTGTGTGTGTAAATGAAGGAAAGTATATTTATCTTTTATTTCTATAGAACTAGTGTCTCTGCAACATGCCCTAAAAGGTCACAGACACAAATCATGAATCACATTCAAAGCAACAGGTGTGACCTGGTACCCCATCTTCCATTTGAAGCTTCAACTAAATTATCACACTAATAAAAAGTAAGAATTCAAAACTGGTTTTGAGATTCTGTTACTTTTCAGTTATGTATTTTAATCCTTTCCCCCTTTTTTTCTTTGACTTCCCAATTATTTTACATTTTATATGCATTATCTTTTCTATCTTCCTGAAAAGTGCCAATTCCCCAAGTTCTAAAATATCTCTACTAGTGTTTCCCCTTCTACCTGCATGCCATTTGATGATGAAAAAAACATTAGCTTGCCTCATGGTTCCTGAAACTATTCTGCCTCCACTTTATTTATTTGTCAATTATAAGTAGTTTACTTACTAAGTGATATTCTCCATTATCTCTATAATTTTTTTTAAGAAAGAGAAGAAAGGAGAGAAAGAAAACATCAATTTGTTGTTTCACCCATTTATACATTCATTGATTGAGTCTTGTATGTGCCCTGACCAGAGATTGAACCCATAAGGTTGGCATATCAGGATGATGCTCTAACCAACTAAGTGACCTGGCCTGAACTATAATATCATCTTACTGAGAGCCAAACACATTGAATGCTGTGGCCATCAGACCACTGTACATGTATGCATGTACTTCTATAAAGTTAAATGTGTATCAGTCATTTGCATGCTCCCAAATATGTTTATGCCTAGTTGATGTGTTACTAAAAATAAATAAGTTAGATATGATATAAAATTATAAAATAACAGTAGAGAAGAATGTCGTTGAATTGATGGAAATTAAGTTAAATGCTTTCACGAGACTTAGTAAAGAACTCTAAATTATTACGGTGGAAATAGCTGTGATACAGACAGCTGAAAATATTGGGAACAGAAGTGGGAAGAAGTACAGTATTTAGAATGACTCAGTAATCAAACATTACACAACTGCTTTTGAGGTTTTTTTAAAGAATACAAAACTTGAAAATACAGAGGAACCATAATAAGTATGATTTTTATAAAAAGACAATTAAATTTCTAATTGCAGAATTCGTTTGTCCTACAACAAAAATCACAAAGTTAAAAAACACGTATTTATTTTTTTTAAGTAAATTTCTATATCACGTGTCATGGTTTTCTGCTTTAAATAAAGGCTTTGATTAATAAACCAATTCATCTTGATTGCCTTATTGTATTAGTTTTTTTTCTATTAGCAGCTTTCAACAACACAAATCTATTATTTCAGATTCTGTAAATCAGAAGTCTGGTCATAGCGTGCATGAATTCTCTGTTCAGGGCCTCATAGAGGTGAAATCAAGGTGTCAGATATGTGGGACTACCATCTGGGGTTCAAAGTCTCTTCCAAGCTGACTGGTTGTTGGCAGAATTTATGTCCTTAGCAGTTCTAAGACAAAGACTCCCATTTTCCTGTTGAATATCAGCTGTTGACCATTCTCAGCTTCTAGATGCGCGCGGCCTGCAATTCTCTGCCGTGTGGCCTCCATAGATACTTCGTAACAATGGCGTTTGATTGCTTTCCTCGTCAGCCAATGTTTCTCTGAGTTTCTCTTCTGTGACAAGCTGAAGAAAATTTTCTGCTTTTAAAGGGCCCATGTGGTTCAATTAGCCCTGCCTCGATAATCTCCCTTTCTTAAAGTAAACTCTGCTTGTTGCATAATCTAATTACCAGAGTGAGATGAATTATAGTCAGAATCCCTGAAATTACATAGGGCATTGAATCAAGGGCTCAGAATCTTAGGAGGCATCTTAGATTTCTGCCTGTCACAATGACATAAAAGTCTAATAAGTGCTCACAAAGGAACTCCCATGTTCCCAGGTCCACATTACTTAAGCAAAGCTCAAATGGAATTAAATAGCTACCTGTGACCACTAGCTTTTGCTTTCATTCCTTCTTCCTCCTTCTGTGCCTTCCAAAGCAATCTAAATGTCTACAGAATAATAAGAAGCTCATGATAATATTAGCAACGAGTGGCTATTGTATCTAGAGAAAAAGAAATTCTGATGTTATTAACAAAACACATTTTGGAATATATTCAGACTCAGACAACCTCTTACTCTCTGACATTCATATCATTTATCATTAAAATAAGACTTATTTTAAAAGAAAATGCATTTATTTGGGGTATTATCAGTTTGGTTTGATGAGAGTAGATTCAAATCATGATTTCTAAAATAATCCTTTGTTCCCTCCAAGGAGAAAATACGTCACAATAAAAAAATTAAAAAGTAACAAGTTAGAACAATAACAATACTATTCTGATGCAGTATCCGAGAACTGGAGAGGAGGCTGTGACCAATAGGCAATAAATGCAGTGTGAGGTCAGTGACACCATGCTGGTGACTACACACAAAGGAATCAGAAAAGAAGGCATTTTGGTGTCACTGGCTTCATGGTCTTTAAGTGCAGACACTATGAGGCTTTTCAGCTCTATTAATTTCTGTTTTCCACTTGGAAAGGCATCAAGTTGCTTCCGCTTCTTTATAAGACTTAGTACTAGGTAAGAAGTGTATCTTTTGTCATAATGCATTTCTTCATGTCCCTTTTTGTCTTGATATAAAAAAAGAAGCATGGCAGATATGATATGAATGATAAAAGAATAAGAAAATTTGTTTCTATCCCATAAATATATGTTCCATAGACCTTAAAGCCTAAAGAAGCATATACACCCATTGTTGAAGGTAAACAACTGGAGAAGATGGTTTAGAGAAAATGTAAGCTTCTAACGAAAGTTTTTAAGGCCCTTTCCTACTCTACCATTATATGCACCTATAAATAAAAAATATATCATAAAATGTTTAGAGAATTTTAGGGATCAAGTAAAGTGGATATGAATGGCTCAGTAGTTGTGACTCATTGTATTCTCATTCTTTCTACTAAATAAAAAAAAAAATTAAGGAACCCTTCTTCAGCATACCCACGTCTTATTCCCTGGGTAAACAGACATTCTCTCATACAAAACTTAAACATGTGATTATATATTATGAATAAATGACCTTCCACAGCACAAAAGTTTTTAAAATGTGTCAATAGGACTGCCTGAAATGTTATTAGGCTAACAACACTGCAAATAATCTATATTTAAATAAAGTTTATAAACCTCAAGCTCCATTTTAAGAATATCATGAAGTTGTTTTTTTTAAAGTATATTTTATTGATTATGTTGTTATAGTAGCCCCAATTTTTTCCCCTTTGTTCCCCTTTGCCCAGTACCCTCCTTCCCCCAGCAATCCCAACCCCCTTAGTTCATGTCCATGGGTCATGCAGATAAGTTCTTTGGCTTTACCCTTTCCTATATTATTTTTAACTTCCCCCTGTCTATTTTGTACCAACCGACTATGCTTCTTAATCCCTGCACCATTTCCCCATTTCTCCCTCTTCCCCCTTCCAGTTGATAACCCTCCAAATGATCCCCATACTTATGATTCTGTTCCTATTCTGGTTTGCTTAGTTGGATTTTGTTTTTACTTTTTAGATTCAGTTGTTGATAGTTGTGAGTTTGTCTAAATTTTAGTGTTAATAGTTTTGATCTTCTTTTTCTTCAGTAAGTCCCTTTAACATTTCATATAATAACGGTTTGGTGATAATGAACTCTTTTAGCTTTACCTGGTCTGGGAAGCACTTTATCTGCCCTTGCATTCTAAATGATAGCTTTGCTGAATAGAGTAATCTTGGTTGTAGGTCCTTGCTTTTCATTACATTGAATACTTCTTGCCAGTCCCTTCTTGCCTGCAAAATTTCTTTAGATAAATCAGCTGAGAGTCTTATAGGCACCCCTTTGTAGGTAATTCTCTGTGTTTCTCTTGCTGCTTTTAAGATTCTCTCTTTATCTTTAACCTTTGGCATTTTAAGTATGATGTGTCTTGGGTGGTCCTCTTTGGGTGCAACTTGTTTGGGACTCTTTGTGCTTCCTGGACTTGCATGTCTATTTCCTTCGCCCAATTTGGGAAGTTTTTCTTTATTATTTTTTCAGATAAGTTTTCAATTTCTTGCTCTTCCTCTTCTTCTTCTGACACCCCTATGATCTGGATGTTGGTAGTTTGAAAGTTGTCTCAGAGGTTCCTAAGCCTCTCCTCATTTTTTTCCATTCTTGTTTCCTCATTCTGAACTGGTTGACTGTTTTTTTCTTCCTTATATTCCAAATCATTGATTTGAACCCTGGTTTTCTTCCCTTCACCATTAGTTTTGTGTGGATTTTCCTTCATTTCATTTAGCATAGCCTTCACTTCTTCCCTGATGCGTTTGCCATACTCAAGCATATCTGTCAAGCCTGTGAGCATCTTTATCACCAGTGTTTTGAATTCTGTGTCTGTTAGGTTGGCTCTCTCCTCATCACTTAGTTCTCCCACTGGAACCTTGCTTTGTTCCCCATTTTGGGCCATACTTCTCTGTCTCCTCATCTTGACAGGCTCCTGTGTTTGTTTCCCTCTGTGTCTTAGGTGGAGCTGTCGTTCTTGTTACATTGTAAGTGGCAGAGCCTTAGGTATTCATCAGTACAGGGAGACCCATTTCACCACATTGTGGTGCTGTCTGTGGGGGAAGGGTCAGAGAGGGAACAATGCCACTTGCTCAGTACTTGCCTCTTTTCCAGGCACTTCTCGCACTTTCATATGGCCCTGGCCATCGTTCCCAGAGCGGGTGGGTCTGTGGACATTCTAGGACTATGGGGGCCCTTTATACAAGCGGACTCTGCTGAGAGACTGGCACTTTCTTCCTCTGCCCCAGCCCTCACTGGTTTGCACAGTCAGAAGCAATGAGGCTTGATTTTTCCTGGCGATAGCACCATGAGCTACACGGTCTGGTGGGGATCTGGGAATGCTTCCCAGGTGTTCCTCCTCACTTTTAAAAATGTTTGCTCTATCCACCAGCCTGCCACTGCTGCAGCTGCCGCAGCCACCTCCGCCACCACACAACATTCCCCCCACCTGGGCTCCACCCCCCCGCCTGTGTGGATGAGTATTTTTTCTTTATATCTTTGTTTGTTGGAGTTCCATGTAGCTTGATTTTCTGAAACTTCTGGTTGTCTCTAGTTTGAGATAGTTGTATTCCTTTGTAGTTGTGGAGGGAGACCCAGCATGTCTGTCTAGGCCTCCATCTTGACTGGAAGTCCTCGAATTGTTTTCTTATTTTCTCTTTCTAGTAGTTCATTTTTGGTGTATAGAAATGCTATCAACTTCTGAGTATTGACTTTGTATTTTGTTTCTTTGTCTAAATCACTTATTAGGATTAGTAGTTATTTTATAGAGTCAATAGGATTTTCTATGTACAATTCCTGTCATCTGCTAATAATGACAGCTGTACTTCCTCCTTTCCAATTTGGATACCTCTTATTTCTTCTTCTTGTTTGATTGCTGTAGCTAGGACTTCTGGTACTATGTTGAATAAGATTTGGGGAAGCTGACATCCCCGTCTTGTTTCTGATCTTTGAGGAAAACTTTTAGATTTTTCTCATTGAATATGATGTTGGCAGTAGGTTTTTCTCATTGTGGCCTTTGTTACGTTCTTGTATGGTCCCTCTATTTCTACTTTTCTGAAAGTTTTTTTTTTTTTATCACAAATGGGTGCTGGATTTTATAGAATGCTTTTTCTGCATCTACTGATGTGATTATGTGCTTTATCTTTTATTTATGTAGTGTATCACATTTATTGATTTTTGACTGTCGTACCAACCTTGCACCCCCAGGATAAATCCCACCTGATGATGATGTATGATTATTTTGATGTATTACTGGATTCAGTTTGCTAATATTTTGTTGAGGATTTTAGATTCAATATTTATCAAGAATATTAGCCTATAGTTTTTTTTCTTTGTTGTGTATTTCCCTGGTTTTGAAATTAGGATAATACTGGCTTGAAAGACTTTATATTCTTGAAGTTTTTGGAATAGTTTGAAGACAGATTTTACCTCTCTTTTGAGTGACTGGTAAAATTTGCCTGTGAAGGCATCTGGCCCAGGACTTTTTTTTGCCGGGAGGTTTTTGATGACTGCTTTAATGTCATTAGTTGTTTTCTGTCTATTCAGATTTTCTGTTTCTTCTTGATTCAATTTTGAGGTCTTGTAGGAGTATGATTCTGGAAATTTATCCCTTTTCCCCAGGATGTCCAATTTCTTGACATATAGTTGCTCATAATATTTTCTTATAATCTTTTGTATTTCTGTGGTATTCATTGTTATATCTCCTCTTTTATTTCTAATTTTATTAATTTGGGTCCTCTCTCTTTTTTTCTGATGAGTCTGGTTAAAGGTTTGTCAATTTTGTTTATCTTTTCAAAGAACCAGCTCCTAGATTCATTCATATTTAAAATTTCTTTTTAGTCTCAATGTCATTTATTTTTGTTTTGATCTTGATTGCATCCTTTCTTCTACTCCATTTCAGTGTTGGTTTTTTTTGTTTGTTTGTTTGTTTTAGGTCCTTTACATGTAAGGTAAGATTGTTTATTTGAGATTTTTCTGTCTTCTTGAGATAGGCCTGTAATGCTATGAACTTCCCTCTGAGGACTGCCTTTGCTGTGTCCCATAGGTTTTGAATTGTTTTGTGCCCATTTTCATTTGTTTCCAAGTACTTTTTAATTTTTTCCTTGGTCTCATTGAGGACCCATTTATTATTTAATAACATAGTATTTAGCTTCTATGTATTTGAATAGGTTTGATTTTTTTTTCATAAGGTTGCTTTCTAGTTTCATGTCATTGTGATTAAATGCTTCATATAATTTTAAATTTCTTGAATTTGTTAAGACTTATTTTATGTCCTACTATGTGGTTTATCTTTGAGATGGATCCATGTGCACTTGAAAAGAATGTATATTCTGATGCTTTAGGATGAAATGTTCTGTAAGTATCAATTAAATCGATTCAATATGATGTGTCCTATAAGTTCACTATTTCCTTGTTGACATTTTGTCTGGAAGATCTATCTAATGTTGACAGTGAGATATTAAAACCCTCTATATTGACTGTATTGCTGTCGGTCTCTTCCTTAAAGTCTACCAAGATTTTCTTTATATATTTATTGTTACTATATTGAGGACATATATGTTTATAAAGGTTATATCCTCTAGTTGGATTGATACCTTTAGCATTATGCAGTAACCTTTCTTGTCTCTTTTTATGGCTTTTGCTTTGAAGTATATTTTGTCAGATATAAGTATTGCTACCCCAGCTCCTTTTTCATCTCCATTTGCATGAAATGTTTTTTGTCTATCCCTTCACTTTCAGACTGTGTAAACCTTTTGTTCTGAGGTGAGTGTCTTGTAGACAGCATATATATGGGTCATGTTTTCTGATCCATTCAGCTACCCTATGTCTTTTGATTGTAGTATTTAATTCATTTACATTTAAGGTTATTATTGATAGGTATTTGTTCATTGCCATTTTATTACTTTATACCTATATTCCTCTCTCTCTATATATATATTACTTCTTCTTCTTAAAGTAGTCCTTTTAATATATATTGCAATGCTCGTTTGGTGTTAATAAACTCTTTAGCCCGCCCCCTTTTTTTTGGTCTGGGAAGCTCTTTATTTTGTCTTCAATTTTAATTGATAGCCTTACTAGATAGAGTAGTCTTGGATGCAGATCCTTGCTTTTAATTACTTTGAATATTTGATGTCAATCCCTTCTGGCCTGAAGTATTTCTTTTGAGAAATTAGATGAATTTCTTTGTAGGTAACTGACTCTTTCTCTTGCTGTCTTTAAGATTCTCTCTTTGTCCTTAAGTGTTGTCATTTTAATTATGATGTGTCTTGGATTGAGTATCTCTGAGTTCCTCATGACTGGGACTCTGTGCTTCCTGAACTTGTGTGACTTTTTCCTGCACTAGGTTAGGGAAGTTTTCTATCACTATTTCTTTCAACAGGTTTTCTATCCCTTGTTCACTTTCTTCTCCTTCTGGTATCCCTATGATGCAGGTATTGTTACATTTCATGCGGTACCAAAGTACCCTTAAACCACCCTTATTCTTTTAAAGTCTTTTTTCTTTTTGTTGCTCTGGTTGGGTGTTTTTTGTTTTTTGTTTTTAAACCTTGTCTTCCAATCATTGATTGATCTTCTGCTTCACCTAGCCTGCTTAAACTCCTTTTAGTGTATTCTTCATTTCAGATGTTGTATTCTTCATTTTCAACTGGTTCTTATTCATGGTTTCTATGTCCTTTTTCAGTGCTATAGTTCCCACTAAGTTCCTTATAGTTCTCACTAAGTTTCTGGAGAATCCTTATAACCATTACTTTGACCTTTATGTATTATAAATTACCTCAGTTTCATTTAGCTCTTTTTCTGGGGATCCCTCCTTCTCTTTCATTTAGGGGTTGTTTCTTTGTTTCCCCACTTTAGTGGATTCTCTTTGCCTGTTTTTACATATTATATAGGTCTTCTTTGACTCCCTGTCTTCATGGGGTGTCCTTATGTGATAGGAGTCCTGTGGGACTCAATGGTACAATATCCTTGATCTCCTGAATTGGATGCCCTAGGAAGGCAGCTTATTCAGTTTATGTGGGCTCTCCTGTCATATGTGGATCTTCACTGTTGTTGGCCTGTTTGTTGGTGGTTTCTCCCCTCTAGCTGGTTGACTGAGAAGCTCAACCCCTACCACATCTTGTATGTAGTCATACAGTGCTGACAGAACAAAACAACACTGAAAACAAAGCCCACACAAGCAAAAAACACCACCCAACAATAACAGCAAAATAATGACGAAAGACAAAGAATAATAAAGGTGGGAAGAGAATATTATAAAAAGTAAAAGAAAATGAGATGTCCAAAGGAAAGAAAAATTATTATGAGCAAACAGAAGGCAGAGAAACATGAAGAGTAAGAATAGAAATAGGGAATTGACACAAAAGATCAAGGAAAGGGAAAAAATAAAATTTAAAAACAATAAAAAAAGAAAGGATGAAGACAAGGTGGAGTAATAAAAGGGATGAGTTCAACATAATATTTGAAAGAAAAAAGAGAAAAAATGAGGAAAAGAAAAAAATGATAAAAAGCTATGCAAAAGAAAAATAATAAAAATAATTTTAAAATAATGAAATAGAATCGTCTCATCAGAGTTTAGTGTTTTCCTACTGGGTTCTCCCTCTGGATATGACTGTTGTTGTCTAAAGCTGGTGTAATACAGTGTCAAATTCTGTCCACATCTAGCTCTAGGCAGCATGTTCAAAGCTACAAGTTACCCGCAACTGGTGGCTATCTCCTTTGAGCTTGGCTGCATACAAGATGGGCCTCACTGCTTTGCAAGGTTGACTTTTTATCAGCTTGGGGCCCAAGGGTGGGTCAACTAATGACTGAAGTTACTGCAAGTACTGCCTCCATTTGCCTCTGCCTGTGGTCCTACCTTTAGTCTTAACCTAGCTGCTAATCCCTCTTTTTCTGAGAGAGCTTCTAGTGGGATTGGGAGGATAGGACCCCTGGATCTCCCTGGGGAGGCACCATTCAGACTTCAGGGAAGGTGGTGGGAGTGTTGCCCCATCCCTGCGCTACATGTCCAAGTCTGTCCTAAACTATTTCCTGAGCTCAGCAAAGCAAAGCCACTAGTAGGAAAGTGAGTAAGGCCTCCAGAGTCCAGACTTTGGGTCTGCCAAAAACTGGGAAAGTGTTCCTAAGCTCTCTCATCAGGGAGAACTCTCAATCTGGTTCCCAGGAAAATATATGGAATGGCTGTGCTCTAAAGCCAGTTTCTGACACCCCTGAGTCTGCCTAAGTTGCTGTCTCCTCAGCAGGAGATAAGATATATATTGGGGGATTTAAGAAATAAAAAATTAAAAATTTTTAAAAATAATTAAGAGTGGGGCAAGCCAGATTGTAGGATGTGGGTCAAGTGGTTTCTCACAGAGTTGGGCAGCTTTTCCCCCGAGAGGCATTTGCTCTTTTCAAGAAAAATGACTCCTGTGGTATGGAGGTATGGCCTAGCACCGGAAAACCAACATCTGTTCCTCCACCCGTCTTCTCCATGCCTTCCACACAAGACTCTTCTCCTGCTGCTCCAGACCATGCTGCCCTCCCTTCCCCTAAGCCCAAGGTGAGCGGCTGTATGTCAGTGTGCAACCTATGTATTGTCCTCTTAGAACAGAGGAAGGAAATAAAAAAAAGAAAAAAGTGGTTTTGCCTCCAGGGGGCTCTGACTCTCTCTGGTGAGCAAAAACCTCACCACCTTTCACTCCTGGATGTTGTGTGTGTGTGCATGGTCCCAGGACTGGTGGTCTGTGCTTGGGAGCCTGGTGTGGGGCCCAGACTTCCCTCCTCTCATGAAGAAGCTTCTACAACTTTGGCATGGTGCCACAAAAGTGATACCAGCCCCTTGCATGTCCCTGTCCTTTCTGCTTGGCTCGAGGTGTTTTCTGCCTGTCCTTGATGATGTGTCTTCTGTCCCGACAGACAGTCTTCAGTTGTTCATTTCAGGTGGATGTTTCCCTCTTTATTTTTATTTTCAGTTGGCTTCTGGAAGGTAAATGTGAGACAAATCCTTCTACTTTGCCACCATCTTATCCCCATTATGGACTAAAATTATTAAAAATATTTATGGCCAGAAATCCTCATACACTTTTGTGGAGTTTAAAATGGTACTACCAATTTGGATAACAAATTCTCAGTTTTGTAAAAAGTTGAAAATATATTTACCCTATGGCTATCAAATCCACTCCTATGAATTTATCCAAAGAAAGGAAATCATATGTCCACAGCAAGTTTGTACATGAATTCTCATAATGTTTAGTCATAACAGCCCAAAAGTGGAAGCAATCTTTGTGCTTGCCAACAGGAAAGTTAATAAACAAACTGAAATATACAATGAAATACTATTAAGAAATAGAAATGATTGAACTACTGAAATACATATGCAAAATAGTGGATCTCAAAAAACAGTATGATGATTTAAAGAAGCTAGATACAGAAGAGTGTATATATATAATTCTATTTATAAAAAAAAGGTCAAGAATAACATACAATAGCAGAATATAGATTCATGGATTCATCAGGATATGCAAAAATTGCCTGGGAATGAGGGGGAAATTTGTGCAGTGATTAAATATTTTATCTCTTGATAGGAAGGTGTGGATTACATAGATGTTTGCATGTGTCAAAACTAGACAAACTATAAATGAGATTGATGTACTACACTGT
The DNA here is from genome assembly GCF_987537825.1 of Furipterus horrens. NCBI lineage: Eukaryota > Metazoa > Chordata > Mammalia > Chiroptera > Furipteridae > Furipterus > Furipterus horrens. The sequence goes on from NW_028327171.1 coordinate 94,269,722, forward strand.
ATAAAAATAATATTTTTATAAAAATATTTTTATAAATTTTTTAATAAAAATATTATGTAAATTTGCTTTCATCAATAAATCTGAAAAATATAGGATTAAACCAAGTGAAGTTCTTTAATAGTACTGATGTGTACTATTCATCTCTAAGAGCTATAGTAATTACACTTTTTTTGCCATAGAATATTTTAAGGACTGTCTTTAAAGACTAAACTTCCTTAATACTCAACATAAGGGTAAGATATTATCATCATACATACAAAAATACAAAGAAAATTTGTGTGTATGTGTTAGGGCATAATAATAGGAGGGAGGCCAAATTAAGAAGACTGTTATTTCCATGGCATAATGGCACATCTATCTTTGGTACCACCTGTTAATAAGATCAGGAAAAAAAAAATGGAAATCGTTACTGAGCCTGCAGAGATTAAAGGAGACAGCTGAATAAACTACCAAAGGGTGACACCCAAGACAGTAGAAAAACATGGTTATTGAGACATTCAGAGAGGCAAGGCAGTTGTATGGGAAGAATCAATTGTATGGGAAGAGTCAGGAATTTTATTTTCACCTCTGTTGCAGACTTAGTCAGGGGCCCCTTGGCAATTCACACATGTAATTTAGGATACACTGGTTGGCTTAGTATATCTGACCTGAGAGTTTGTAATTGTCTGACTGGTGGCAGCTGTCACTGTAGTATAGGAAGTAAGGTGATCTCTTTATGCCCAGAGATACCAAAGCTCCAATGGAAAATCTGCTAGTGAAGAAAATGAAACATTACTAGCCAAGATCAACTGTAAATAGGTAATTTTGTGAATACCATTTATATATTATAAGAGTGCTCAGGTGTTTCAGAGCTTTTAAAGAACTGCAAAAATACACTCTCAGGGCTGGAGGCAAGGAGGGGATGGGGTTGACTAGGGTGGCAGTTTCATACCGGGAGATAACTTAAGTGCATCTATGTAACCACCAAAACTAGCAAATGGGGAGGACCTTGGATCTTTCACATCAATCCTTGTGCCATATACAAATAATCTTCATTTTCAAGAGTGTTTATTGCTTATTATAAACAGATTTCATACACATAAACAAATATAATAATCATTTGTTGTTTGCTCTCCTGTATGGAACATAGTTTATTTTTTCAATGATGTCTCCTACAATAATGTGTAGACTTGTCCAAGAGCTCATTGGTCTTGGTAGTCATGTTTCTCATCTCATGCTTCAGGTGCCTCCAGGATGGTACCTCACATCTACTCAATACACACCAAATGTATATGGATAAAAAGAATGGTACGAAGGAAGTATATATAAATGGATGGATAAATGAATGAAAGACACTATTTAAAGTAAAATATCAACTAAATGGAATAATTTTATGAAATAAACATAAAGATAAGTGCCAGGACTTCTAGTGTTGGCCAAGATGGGGTGGCCCATTTCTTGCTTGTGTTCCCTCACACAAATAAAAAAAATATTCTGGGAAGAATACAATAAATACTCAGAAATGTAAATGAAGAAGGTAAAGTGGGTAGAGACTGTAAGCAATATGGTGTTAAGGGTGATGAGTTCCCTGGGTTTTCTTTTTGCCTTTCATATATCCTGGGTAGGGCACTGGAGAAGCTACAGTCCAGACCTGCCAAATGGCTCAGATAATAAAAAGTCCCAAGAAAATTTTATACCCTCTAACCAAAGGACCAGAAAAGTGACCTAGAAGTACAGAACATCTTTTTAATAAAACACATTGTAATCCAGCCAAACATCAAAGGAAACTGCCCTGTACCTTGCAGAATTAGTGAGGCTATCATGGAGCCAAAGTTCTGGTCTCATCCAACAACAGCAAGATAGTGCAAATCTGTCTTCCACTTCCACTCACCTCATTGGTGTCAGTGAGACCAAATGCAAAACATAACTTCAAACCCTAAATAGCAACAAAGTGGTGCAATGATAGGGTGTGGTGTGATACCAGTTGGCATTCTGTTTCCCTCACCATGATACTAACATAGGGGCATAGTATGGTGAACTGAACTTTTGCCCCATCATATTTTTATTCTACACATAAGCAGATTGACTACCTGCAAAGCCAAAACAGAAGAAGAAGAAGAAGATGGAAGAAGAGGAAGAGGAGAATAAAGAGAAGGAAAAGGGGAAAAAATTAAATGAGATTTGAGGTCTCACAAAGCAAAATGCCCAATTCCCAGAATCAGAATCAAAAATTTCTCATCACACCAAGAACTAAGAAATTCTCAACTTGCATAAGGAAAGTCAATCAATAGCTACCAACATGAACACAACATTCACATTAAAATATCTGACAAAGACTTAATGGTTTATAAAGCCATTTCAAAAGTGCTTGAAACAGATTAAAAAATAAAAAGAATTATCAAGTAATAGAAGATATAAAGGAAAACCAAATGAAGGTTTTAGAAATTAAAAACTAAAATAATAAAAATAAAGAGATCAATGATGAGTCTGATGCCAGGGAGGCCAATACAAAGGTTCAGGTTCTTGTCACAGCCCATGAAAGGATTTAACAACATGACAGAAAGATTTAGCAAAGCACAGTAAATTTATTAAAGCAATAGTATGCACTTGGGAAGTGAGAGTGGGTGACTTCTGAGGCACTTCAATGAGATCTGAGTGGAAAGTTTTTATTAAGCATGGGCAAAGAGGGTGTATAGGGTCTTTCTCAGCTTATGAAGTTGGTGGGTAATCACTGGATGCATCCCATTCTTGTCCCTCCTCTTCAGATAGCAATTTCTTTCCTTCCTTCCTTCCTTCCTTCCTTCTTTCCTTCCTTCCTTCCTTCCTTCCTTTCTTCTTTTCCTTTTCTCCTTCTTCTTTCCTTCTCCTCCTCTTCTTCCTTTTTCTTCCCCTTCTCCTTCTTCTCTCAATTACAGGAAATTGTAGAGGAAGAAGTAAGTAGGGCAACAGGTACTCAGCAAAGGTCACATCTGCAATATATAGTAAAGGTTAATTGCACAAACAAATGCAATCAACAGCCACCAATGAAAAAGAAAAAACTGATATGGATAGTCCAGCAAGAAACATGAAATGCCAATAAAGAAGAAATGAGATTTAGGTAACAAGAAATTCTACACAGTCAATTATCAAAGATATCCCATAATGACACAAAACACATCTGCTGAATGGAAGCAGGCCTAAAGAGCAAAGTTCTCACTGAATAAGAGAGACAGAAAATACTAGAGCAATAAATGATAAACAAGGCTGATGGGCATTAAATAGGGATCTTGAAGAGTTTTGGAAAATATTAATCACAGTTGTACTGTAAACCAGGCACATGAAGAATAAGATACTAATTAATTTTTTTAATTAACATGAAAAAATTCATAGTTACTATAAATATTATTTTAATTGTCAAAATCATATAAAAGCTGGCAATCAACTTTACCAAATATTCTAATATTACTAGGTTAGAGAACAAAGGACAAATGGGATAGGCAATAGTGTAGCAAAGAGACAATGACTCATATATATTGGAGGGATACAACAGAACATGTCTAATATTTACAAATCCTATTGATGAGCTACATAAAAAAATACTAGAAAGAACATAAATAATTGAGGATTTTATAAATCACCAGGCACACGTGTGCTTCAGGACTTTTTTGTTTCCCAGATACCTCTGACTTTAGATAGCTTGATTAATTCACTAACTTCTCTAAGGAAATAATAGTCACCCTTCACTGAAGCCTTGCCTAGACAATCTAATATTTCACCCCTTCCAAATGTTTCATATTTTCTTCACTGATCCATTATTTTTTTCTGCTAATATAGAGGGGGGACCCCCAACAAAGGAATTATCTTCTGGAGAGTAGGACACTTGTAGTACAGGCTTCACCTGCTATGTGAGTGTTCTAGGAACCCATCTATATCAGTGTACTAGCCGGCATTGTTGTGAGAGGCTGAGTTGCATCAGTGAATCTTTTTTGAAGACTCTTTCAATGTGTATGCCAATTTCATGATGAGTGATTTATGAGTGTAACTGCCCACACAGCACTGAGTGTGTAGCAATTTTTTACCAAAAAACAGCATGATGCCTGTGCCCTACCCTCCCTATTCACTCAATCTTGCCCTGAGTGATGTTTTTTTTGTTTGCCGAAGTAGAAGAGGTAAAACAAAAAATGCCAGAAGAACTAAAATATATCAAAATTGATGAGTTAAAAAACTGTTTTGTGTGGTGGAAAAAACATCTCAATAGGTGTATTGCCTCAAATGGAGAGTACTTTAAAAGGTGTCTGCAGTTTAAATATGTAAGAATAAATAATTTTTTATAATAAATTCTAGTTTCTTTAGTGCCTCCCATAATGTACTTATTATTTGTGTTATTTGTTGATTGTTGTCTTCTCCACAAGAATATACACTTTATATTGAAAAAGACTTTCATGTGCTTGTTTAATGTTAATTCATAGCACTTAGAACAGTGGCTGGTACATAGTAGGCCTTCATTAGCCATTTGGTGAGTAAGTAAATACATTTATGTTACCTCTGAGAAGCAAGAGGAGAGCTGTGAAGGGGTAGTATGGAGTACCACTATTTCTTTTATTTCTTTCTCATTAGAAGCCTTGTACTATGACTTTTTTAAAAAAGAGTATGTACTAGCTCTCATTGAAAGGCATATATATTTTTATAAAAAGATGAACTAGGTCAAATTAAGCAAATTTTCTAAAATGATATTGAGTCTGAAAAATACTTGGAAGTCCCTTAGAGGTTTTTAGAAGTATGACAATTCAACCTATTTTAATACCTAATTTGGATGCATAATTACCAAATAATGAGGAAGTTGAAAAGGTTGGACCAGCTATTGAAGACAAAATTGAATGCTTCACAGAAATTACTTGCCAAGAGATATACAGGTTGAGAAAATGATGAGGTTATCTTTTTTAAAGTATATTTTATTGACTATATTGTTACAATAGTTCCAATTTTTTCCCTTTTGCTCCCCTCTGCCCAGCAGCCCCCTCCCCCAACAATCACCCCCCCCAAAAGTCCATGCCCATGGGTCGTACATACAAGCTCTCCTGCCTCACCCTTTCATATATTCTTCTTCTTCTTTTTCCTAAATAATTAATTAGTTAATTAATTATTTTAACAATAAAATATAACAATCCCTCCCTCTCAGACTTAAGACCCTTTATAATCTTATAAAGGACAATGGGCGAAGGTCTCGAGCTCCTCTAGCTGCTTCAAGCTGGACATGGTCATCGTCCTACCTACCCTTGGTGTTATCTTCTTATATTATAAAATTCTGAGAAAGAAGATTGTTTTAATTTGTTCTCATAACAAAAATGAATATATTTTACTATGTAATATGTAGAGAATAAGAATTGGGAAAAAAAGAAATTTAAAATTACCCATAATTATACTGCTCAGAAACACTTTTAATATATCTTTGAACAGTCTGAGTTCTATTTCCTATATGCGTTTCTCTTTGTATTTATGTGTGATTTTGTAAGTGTGTAATTCCTCTCTTTTACTTTCAAACTAGAATTTTTGATACAAACATGTTCAAACAGCATGGTTGGAACTCCTTGCTTCTCTCCCCTAGAAAAATAGTGACTTCCTAGCCACTATTGACTAAGGGTAGATTGGAGCTTTTGACCTTGAGGTTACATTTTTCATGTTGCCTGTTATTAATCTCCTGGGATGGCTAGTCCCCAATGTTTCTTTTGTGCATGTGTTTTTGTGTAAGTCCCTTCTCACAATAACCCACTAAGAATCTATCGGTCTGAGAATGATGAAAGCTGATCCTTGAAAAACCATACATGCTTTTCCAAGTACACTTGTGAACTTTGAAGAAATTTCATAGTTGGTATGAACTTGTCCTACCAAAAAAATGTTCCTCTGCCATTGCTAAAGAAAACTAGTTCAGATAAGAACAGTTCCAAACCCATAAGCAGCTCAAAAGCAAAAGCTCTCTGAAACAGATATCCATTATTTCCCAAGTTGCATTCTCTGTTTTTATAAATGATTAATAATTTCCTTTCTTTTTGTTTTGTTTGCTTCACTCTCTCTCATAGACCTGCATAGAAGACCTGATCCCATTACAACACAGAGTCACTCACTTCCAAGCTCATATATAAAAACAGAAAATAAAAAACACACACTACTTGTATTAAATTTATCATTTTCTACATTTGCCAATCAGAGATAGATGAAATAGTTGCCACAATGAAGCCAGGAAAAAGGAAACTTTCCTGTGAGATTGGAATAGTAGAGTGAATTTCTATTGGCCTCAGAATAACATTGAACTATTTATCTTTACATTATAAATGACTGTATAAGATTTTTACATCAAAAATGCCTACATTGATCTAACAAAAAAGTAAGTTATTTTACTGCTGCAGGAAATTATGCACCTGCTTTGCTGCCATTTCAGCACAACACTTGGTGTATAGTAATATATAAACCTTTGAGTACCAATTGACTTCTTTACTTACAATTGAATTTGTTTAAATAGCTACTTAAAAAAAAAAAAAAAAACTGGTCTTCTGATTCCTTAAAGCCTAAAATCCAGTTAAATGTTAAACTCATTATATGCTCAAAAAGTCTCAATGCCAGCATTTCTTTTTGTCCAAATTATTGACAATATCTGTTGCAATGACATTTTTTCCTCTGTGTATTTCTAATTGAAGAGAAAACTCTGACTCCAAAAAACCTCCGCTGCCTTGCGGCATACCTCTTCAGGGGAAAGGCTAAGGGAGTAAACCCCGACAGAAAATCCGGAGCCGGAGTCCCTAAGGCGGTTTGACGTTGTAGTCAACACCGGCAACTCCTGCGGCGCACCTGAAGCCAAGCTGTATTGACTCTGTCTTTCCCTTGGACCCTTCAGCTTCGAAGAGAGGGGGGGTCTGCTGCATGGGCAACAGCAGACCCTCCATATCACCCTGCCCAGGCTCTGCAGCTTCAGCTTCACTGGAGAGGACACTCCAGCGTCACCGCAAGATGTCGATTCAACACGGGAGGAGACAGATACCATGTCACTCCCGAGTCGGACTGCACAACCATTCTCGGCGGTGCAGATAGACTCTTAAGAAGCTACACCGTCGTCTCTCGAGACGGACGGCTGCCGACGGATTTCTAATTGAACAAAAAATGCATACATTTGAATTGGACTGAAAATTTAATCTTAATAAAAGGGGATGAAACCACTCTTCTGTCCTTTGGAGGGAGTATTTTTTAGCATAGATAAGATTTAAATGCATGTGTTTACTTTCAATTGTTAAATGATGGAAAAAATAATAATCCTATCCCTTTTTCCTCCTGAAAAGCACCTCAAAAAAAAAAAAAAAAGAGAACAAGTAATAGAAATAAAAGTCCCATCTTAAGAGAAATGGAAGATATTTATAATCTGTACTACAATGTGTGAGAAACTATGAACTGAAAATAAAATAGGTATGAAAAGAACACCAGAATGAATGATTGCACAAGTTCAAGCCATCGGTACATGGCTACCTCTATAAAATGGTACACCTTGAGGGAAAAAACCCAGAACCCATACTAAGAACAATGAAAATATTATGTCGGTCAGTCAGAGAAAGACAAATAGCATATGATTTCACTTATATGTGAAAACAAAAGAACAAACAGAATTGAAACAGACTCATAGATTCAGAGAATAGATTAATGGTTGCCAGAGGGGATGGATGTTGGGGGACTGAGTGAAAAAGGTGACAGAATTAAGTAGTACAAATTTGTAGTTACAAAATAGTCACAGGGATGTAAAGTACAGCATAGGGAATACACAGTCCCTCTCTATATTGCGGTTCACTTATCGTGGCCTCACTGTATCGCGGGATTTTGTGGTACTGTATACATATGCTGTTAAAGTTACACAGGTTTAAGAGTGTATAATATGTTTCAGAACATAACTAGTGTTTATAAAAGTGTGGAAAAGGTTAATGAGGGAGTGGGAAAGGTTAATAAGGAACTGAGAATGGTTTATAAGTGTGTGGGAGGGTTTATAGGGCCTTAAAATATATATAAATACTAAAATAAATGTAAGGTTGCTACTTCACAAATTTTCACCTATTGTGGGGGGGGGGTCTAGAACATAATACTCACGATAAGTGAGGGAATACTGTACAGTCAATAATATTGTAATAACACTGCAAGCCTCCAGCGTGCATGGGTCTGCGGTGACCCGATGCATTCCTGCAGTGCTTGCGAGGGCATCCTGAAAGGGTTTGAGGCCTTGCTCTGCTGCACACAGAGCAAGGTTATAGACGTTTCAGACAGTCCAAAAAAAAAAAATATTGTAATAACAATATGTGATTCCAGGTGGGTACTGGAAATGTCAGAGGGAACACAGTGACGTATGTGATTATCTAACCACTATGCTGTGCACCTGAAATTGATACAAAACAATATTGCATGTAAACTTTAATTTAAAAATAAAATAAAGAGAAAGAGAAAAAATGTTATGTGGGTACCTGTGTTAGAGTCCTCCATGGCTCTGAAGTGGTACCCAGAGCAACAAGGGAGGCGAGGCTAAAAGCCTGCAACACACAGAGAAGAGATTTGCACGTGCTGTTTGAGAAGAAATAATGAGTCATGATAGTCCTTGTAATCTCAAACCCTGCTGGTTGAAGAAAAGAGAGAAACAGTTCATGACTTGAATGCAGCTCTGCATCATAAGGAACTTCCATGTGAATTAGGAGGAATCCCCACTACCTGGGAACCCTGTGCTGTTCACTTTTCCAATATCTGTTCTGTAATTAAATCGTTTTGTTAAAGGTCATGAGATTCCAAGGAGAGAAATAATAAAAAATAAATGTGTGTTGCTTCAATTAGAGAAGAGGGGGCCATCAAAAGGTTGGAATAGAGGGAAAGAGAGTGTGGCTCAGCAATCACATTGACAACAATGTCAGACTAGAGAGAGGTTGAATGGTACATGGCAATTAGGTGGGCTTTTGTGATCTTTGAGGAAACAATCTCATCAAGTGTTCAATGCAGAAACCAGACTAAGGTGAAAAGACGACTAAATATAGACAAAAAAAATGCCACAGTGAGTATAGATAAATGTTTAGGCACAGTTGATAGGGAAGAGAAGACATGGGTATCTTCTGAAACATTCTGGCCTTTTTGCCTTTTCTCTGTAAAAGAAGTCTAAGCTTGAGACCATTACTTTTGCCTAATTTGAGAATCACATTTCAGAAACATACAGATATGAGGAATTTAAATATTATCTCCCTGTCATAAATATTATGTTGAGTTAAAGACCACACAACATACAGGGGAGAGCTACCAAAATGGGTAATTGAAGCCTAGCCACATATTATTGTAGACAATATCAATAATTCTCTGCTTTTACCTAAATTTGTCTTGCTATTAAGTAAATCCAATTACAGAACTATTTTGTTTAAAGCTTTGATCATTTGGTTCTTGTTGGTGTTATGGTTCATGATACTGTTTAAGTAGAATAGCAATCTCGTAACTAAGTAGCTAAAAAAAAACTACTATTGACATCATACAATGCAAGTAACAAACTATGGAACAATTAACAGTGTGTTATTACCTAAATAAGTAAAGAAGTTTTGAACTGTGTCACCTAGTGATATTGCCCAGGAATGGACTGTTTTCCCAAGCCAAGTCAAATAAAGCAGGTCTGCATATGCTGCAGATTTTGAAATTGCAAATTTACACTGCAGAGCAGACCCCTTGAGGCTCCAGGTCACATACAGCATATGTGCTGCCAAAGCAAGCACCAAGGTCACACCTAAATAGTGATGACACAGTCAGTGTGTTTGGGTATATCTCTCCTATAGTACAAAGGGATCTTCTTTTTTTAAGTCACAAAGATATTCAGCAAGCTGTTGCAGCATTTTCCTTACTGGTTTCAAGCTAATTTCTCTCTTTTCTTTGATGGAGCCAGTCAGTTACCATTCCCCAGTTTTCTCTCCTCTTTTAAGATTCTTACAGCATCTGGGAGTTGATGGAGAGATTTCGTGTTTGTGCTGTCACAGAACAGTCTGTCTCCACTCAGAGGCAGCAGAAAATATGTATATAAAGCATTATATGTGAAATGAGGTTGATTTATAGTTGGCAGAAGAGAGAGATGTGAGCAGACACAAACAAGACAATGTTACTCATGCTAGCACTGTAAGGCGTGGGGATCCTTGCAGAATTGAGCTATAAGCAAAAACCTCATGACATACAAACTGGTAGCAGAGGTTCTAAATTGAAACAATACCAATATTGACTTTAGCCTTCACCCATGTGATCCACTCTAAATAAATAAATAGATCATTTTCTACAAAATGAAAAAATTGCTAACTAGAATTTCTGAAAAGACTTCAATCATAAGCATACCCCTCTCTCGCTCTCGCTGTCACTCTCTCCTCTCCCAGCATATCGTATCACACAGTCTGGCATAGAATATGTTCTCAATAAACAAATGAATGCTAAACATTTCTCAACTCCCTCTGCTACACTATATGCACCAAAAGTAATGTCTTTTTTGTGAGCATGACTGTACTAGTCTTCAGAGAAGCCACAAACATGTTAGAAAATACACATTTATAAATTGCTTCCCATTAGGACTATAACTCCTTTTCCCAGCTAACTACCATCCACTATCATCTTATTGTAATTCTGTCCACTCCCTTCTGTATTTCCTCCCCAAAATGTACAGAAAATCAACCATTTACTTGACCCGTTCATCTTGAATGCACTATTCTTAGTTTTGCAGTGCTCTCTCTTCCTCTCTGGCTGCAAGAGGGAGTCCTTCCAGGGGCGAGGATAACTGAGAAAGGCACCTTTGGGGGCAGTCCAGGGGAAAGCAGAACATAATTAACATTTTCTTATTTGAAATCATGGTCATTCTTTCAACCTTACAAAGATTCATTAGGGTTGTTGAATGTACTATTTGAGTGGATGGACTTAAGCACAAAGAAAAAGTTAGTGTGGGCCTAATAGTAACAGCATCTGCCTGTCAACTATATATCATAAAATCACCATCACCTTTGCAGATTGACAGCAATGTTAGCCTAAGCAGGAAATCAAGGCTTCTCTACCTTTTTTTATTTTAATAATTGATTTATTGGTTTTGTCCCATATAGTTCCTTTTCTAGCTCTCCTAAACTCAGAGATTGGAACTGCATCATCTGTACATCATATTATACTTTTTTTCTTATATGTTACCATATTTGAACTTTTCTCATATAGAATTATATTATTGAATTGTCTCCTTTTATAGAAAAAATCAGAATTATATTTGGCAGAAACTGTATATATAAAAATATATCTATAGGACTATGGAATTTGATGACTGTTGGAGCAATTGATGATTTTAAGAAGCAAAATGAATGGCCAATGGTGATTAATCACCAACTAAGATAAAATATGAGAGATATATGACCTCAATGGCAGCATATAAAGAGACTTGTCTCTTTCAGCTAGAGAGCTTTCTGTGCCTTCAACATAGTACTTTCTAGCTCATCCACTTAAGTTAACATGCTGTCATAACCTAATGGATAAGTGTGGTATTCTTTGGATGTTCTCATGATCCTAGTAGGCCTGAGGCTACAGCTGCCTTCCAATTACTTTAGACTTGGTGGGCTATGAGCCCAGGGAACAAGAATGAGGAATTAACATTTTCATTGATTTGATTGATCTTAATCACAAAGAGGAATTAGGAATGTTTGGTACAAACTGATCTTGCCTAAGTGACAATCTCTATGACTCGATTTTCTCATCTGTAAAATGGAAATAGTAGTAGTGGTAATAATAAAGTTTTTAATGAGAAAATTAAATACATGAAAAAATTTAGAGCAATTTATGATATATATATATAAATACTATATAATATTAGATATTGTTATAGTTTCTATGAATTGTACCCAATTTCACTGTTCAAATCTTTAAATAGAATAATATCCTTTTATTTTATTAGCCACTTGTCACATTTTTAAAATCTTTTTTTATTACATTTTTTAACATCTTGTTGCTGTAACATTTATTTTTGCCTTATGTACCTGTAACTGAAATAAGACATTCAGAGACAATTAATTGATCTCTAGCACTGCTTCACAATTTGGTCAAGTACTACCACATTAATGGTGGATACCAGCTGCAGTGGTCATCTGGTTAGATAGACTTTTCTAAGTATTGTTGATATGAAATACAAGGGCCAGAAAGATTATTTCCTAGATTTTCTCTTGAAGAACCCCAAAATACAAAGTAAACCTTGACTTTGCTTATCACAGTGAGGATTTTCCTAACTTATGATTATGCAATTCTTCATATACCATATACATCTGAAAATTGCATCTTATTGCTTATTGTACTGATAACCTAAATATTAAGCAAACATTATTTCCATGATCAGGAGATCTCAAATGGAAGATCAAATGTGTGTAAGAATCCTAAGGAACTTTTGTTAAGCTGTAACATCTTTGCCACGAGCTCACCCCATTAAATATAAAACCATTCTCACATTGGCGCAGGTAAGTCTGTTGGACATGGGTGATTAAAAAATCTCACAGGTAATTTAACAATTGCTCATTGCCAACACCTGTTCTTCACTTCACTGATGAAGAACTCTGGTCCAGATCCTTTTTTCCCCCTGTTTTGTCCCTAATTCTGTTTTCAGGAAAGTTATTCAAATTCTTTAAAGCTATACTACCTCTGTATAGTTTGTTTTCTATATTTTTTGATTTTTTTTTCTACATTAGAGGCAATATGATCTCATGATCTATTATGTTTCAAATCAGGCTATTTCTCAAGACCTTCACTGTGAACTTTCCATTTTATTATCTCCAGAAGGTCCTGTTCTGACAAACAAAAAACTACTTGCTTTTTTTCCCCCTATCTTATGATAGAACTTTATTTAAAAAGACATTGAAATGTAGAAATAGTTTACTATTAGTCTGTCACTTTTATGTATTCCTGGAAGACAGAGCTCCGTCTTATTCAATCATATGTCCCTGGAATGTACTCTAATGCCTGAAACAAAACAAAAGCTTACTATGTATTATTTTCATTTTCCTGTGTATGGTCAACATAATAGGCTGTGGTAACTCTGGCCTATTTTGTATATAACAATCATCAGGGAAATGTGTTTTAAAAGTAAATTCTTAGCCTCTTCCAGAAGAGAATTTGATTAGTTAATCAAGAAAGGAGTTAAGTAATCTGTCTTTTCAGTAGCAATCACAGGTGATTCTAATAATGCTGGCTATTAGACTAGTTAAAGAAAGAGAAGTCTAGAGTCTAGTAAGAGCTTTGCAGGTCTAGAAAGTTGATTTTGCTGATAAAGCAAAAGGTTATCAGGATCAGAGCATCTAATTCACAATAAACTTGACCATAATGAAAACATATTAACCTAAAATTAAAATTAGACTATAGGAAGATGAATCAGCTAGTCAAGTTAATTTTGCCCTATTGAGAAATTGACATGAAATATTATAAAACTGTAACCAAAAATTGCTTTGTGAGCCGGGCTAGCTATGTGGGAGATGTTCTAATAAATGGCTGTTTGAAGTTGCTTTCTAAATAAGACAGTGATAGCATAAAGTAGAGTTGTAACTACTTTTATAAATTTCCTGTAAGCAAAGAAATTTAAAGCATAATGTTTCTTTAAGCAAAAAGTTCTAATTTTGCTTCAGAATTTGGTATGATTTTTTTTTGGTTATCATAAATGTAATTTTTTAAATTTATTTTAACTGATTATGCTTTTACAGTTGTCCCACTTTTTCCCCTTTGTCTCCATCCACCCAGTAACCCCCTTCCCTCCAGCAATCTCCCCCTTATGTCTATGGGTCATGCATATTAATTTCTTTGGCTTCTCCATTTCCTATACTATTTTTTTAAGTATGTTTTATTGATTATGTTGTTACAGTAGTCCTAATTTTTTTCCTTTTGCTCCCTTCCACCCAGTACCCCTCTTCCCTCCAGCAATCCCATCCCCATTAGTTCATCTCCATGGGTTGTGCATATAAGTTCTTTGGCTTCACCCTTTCCTATATTATTCTTAACTTCCCCCTGTCTATTTTGTATCAACCAATTATGCTTCCTAATCCCTACACCATTTCCCCCATTCTGCCCTTTTCCCTTCCCAGCTGGTAACCCTTCAAATATTCTCCATACCTATGATTCTTTTCCTATTCTGGTTGTTTGCTTAGTTTGTTTTTTCCAGATTCAGTTGCTGGTAATTGTCCATTTGTTGCCATTTTAATGTTTATAGTTTTGATCTTCTTATTTTTCTTTAATAAATGCCTTTAATAATTCATGTAATAATGAACTCCTTTAGCTTACCTTGTCTGGGAAGCACTTTATCTGCCCTTCCATTCTAAATGATAGCTTTGTAGTATAGAGTAATCTAGGTTGGAGGTCCTTGCTTTTCATCACTTTGAATACTGATTGCCAGAATCTTCTTGTGTGACGGTTTATTTTGAGAAATCAGCTGATGGTCTTATGGGAGCTCCTTTGTAGGTGACTCTCTGATTTTCTCTTGCTGCTTTTGAGATTCTCTTTTTATCTTTAACCTTTGGCATTTTAATTATGATGTGTCTTGGTGTGGTCCTCTTTGGGTCCAACTTGTTTTGGACTCTCTGTGCTTCTTGGACTTGTATGTCTATTTCCTTTGCCCAATTAGGGAAGTTTTCTTCCACTATTTTTTCACATAAGTTTTCAATTTCTTGCTCTTCCTCTTCTCCTTCTGGCATCCCTATGAGTTGAACGTTGGTATGTTTGGAGATGTCCCAGAAATGTCTTAAACTATCTTTGGTTTTTTGAATTCTTGTTTCTTCATTTTGTTCTGGTTGAATTATTTCTTTCTTATGTTCCAAATCATTGATTTGAATCCTGGCTTCCTTCCCTCTACTGCTGTTCCCTGCAGATTTTCCTTTACTTTACTTAGAGTAACCTTCATTTCTTCCTTTCTATTGTTGCCATACTCAATGAGTTCTTTGAGCATCCTGTTTTGAACTTTGCATCTGATAGGTTGACTATCTCCATTTTGTTTAGTTCTTTTTCTCAGGTTCTGTTCTGTTTTATTTCGGTTGTATTTCTTTGTCTTCTACGTTTGGCAGACTCCCTGTGTTTGTTTCTGTGTATTAGGTAGACCTGCTTTGAATCATGTCTTAGTGGTGTAGCCTATTTAGAAAAGGCACTTGTAAATTTTGTTGGGTAGAGACTTAGGTAATCACCAGGGCAAGCCAACCCACTTCACCTTATGTGGATCTTTGTGGGGGGAGGGTTCGGAGAGGGGACAATACCCCTGCCCGGCTTCTAGAGATTTTCCTGGCATTCACCCCATTTCCAGTCACTTCACCTATTTCCCAGCTGGTGCCATTCCAGTTGCTGCCCTGGTGCTGAATCCCAGATAGGTGGGTTTGTGTATGTACTAAGACCTTGCGGGCCCTTTAAGTGGAGACTCCTGAGAATCCAGCAGTTTCTGCCACCCCAACACCCACTGGTTTTATAGATAGAGGTTATGGGGATTTATCTTCCTGGCACTGGAGCCCTAGGTTGTGTGGTCTGGCCTAGGGCTGGGATCAATCACTCCTAGGGCATCCCTCCCTATTTTTATCCAACGCAAGTAAATGTAGGACCACCTCTCCCATTACTGCTGCTGTCACCACTCTGCACCACGTCCCATCTCCACCCCTCTTACCCATCTGGATGAATGTGGCTTCTTTAAATCCTTGGTTGTTCGACTTCCATACAGTTTTATTTTCTGATAATTCTCTGTGTTATTTGTTTTGAGGTCCAGTTGTAATTCTTTCTGTGGTTGTGCAAGAAGGTGAAACGTATCTACTTATGCCTTCATCTTGACCAGAACTTTGTAGTTTTTTTTTCTATTGGATTGCAATATCTGGGAAGGGTCCTATGCATTTTCATTTGGCAGATGAAGGCATGTTAACATGCTTACATACATATATATCAAACACTCATGCCAAAGTTTAGAAAGATGGAACAGGATTCCTTTATAGGAGCAAATTCTGAAACATAGAAAAGATACTACCTGTCTTAGTATAGTCATTATCAAGGGCTAACTGAGCTATTTTAAACTAATATACACTGGCAAATGGTCAGAAATAAGTATCAAATTTATGTCTATGAATAAAATAAGAAACTTCCAGAAGGACTTCCCCCCAAAAGTGGCAGAATATGTCAAGAAAAAAAAATTAAAAAATACTGATTTGGTTAAGAAGAAAAATTGAGTAAAAAAATAGAAGGATGTCTAAAGAAGGCCACTTTATTCCCCTGAAAGGTCACATAAATGAACTTCTGAAAAACACATTTTTGTTCTCTTTTTCTTCCAAAACACAGTTTAAAGTAGGTGTATGGATCCAAAAATGCTAATATTTCAACTTCTGTTTCATTGAGATTTAAGTGGATTTTACTGAGTAAAATATGTTAAATAGGCAAACCTTTGTGCTACCTACTTGATATTACAGTTCAGTTTTCAGAAGATAAGCTCAAATAACAGTTCCATGCTATAGAATTACTAGAATAAAATAGCTACTGAGAAAAATTATATGTGCAGTAGTTTTTTTGAAATGTCTCTGTAACAGCAGAGACTGAAATATTTGTAGATTTAGAGATGGAAAAAGAAAACATTACATTAAGAAAAGATTTCATTTGCAAACAGCTCCTAATACACATAAACAAGAATCTTTAAAATGTCATCCTGTTAGATTTTAACATTTATGATCTATCATTCACTTTAAAAATACTTGGCAAATGGAGGATCTGCTGCTTAAGAAATTAAGATACATATATACAAAGTCTTTCCAGAAAGTATACAGTCATGTACTATAAAAAATAGAGACTTTTATTGAAGAAGTTACAAGACGCAAGCAACATTGTACATAAGACAATGATACCTCAGTCCTCTTCAAAGTAGCCACCTTGAGACCTCACACAGTTCTCCCAATTGCCATCAGGTGCCCCATCATATTTTTCTAAATCTCATTGGCAGTCTGAAGTCTCTTGCTTTTCAAGGGTGATTTTAGTTTTGGGAGAAACCAGAAGTCACAGGGTGCCAAATATGGGCTGTAGGGGGGCTGAGTCGCCTGGGTGATATTTTGCCAAAAAAAAACCTGAACAAGAAGTGATGTGCGAGCAGGCGCATTGTGGTGATGAAGCTGCCAATCACTAGTTGCCCATAACTGCGGCCTCCTCAATCATCCAAATAATTTCTATGGAGAAATGTTCAAGCTTAATGCAAAATTTGATGCAGATTCATTGCTCTACTTGCTCAGTCATTTTGAATGTGACAGCTACACAGTACACATACTCAATGAAATCTACTCCCACTGACTAGTACAGTGAAGTCATCATTGTTCACTCATGCACATTCCAGTCCACTCTCCTTGACTGTAACAACATGAGAGATCTCAAGTAAAAATTGCCCGGCTGACTTAATCATTAAAAAAATGTGAGAAATAATAATAAATTGTTGTTTTGAGTCACTAAGTTTTGAAGTGATCTGTTACATAGCAATAAACAACTGAGAAAGTGTAAGATATTTGTAGAATGCTGGTTTCCTATAGTAGGTTTCCCAACCAGGTTCTGTAGAACTCTAGGGTACTATGAGATGTTAGTAGGGTTCTACAACAAGTAGTGTTTTTTTGTTTTTTGTTTTTAAAGCATAATTTTTGAACTTTGGAAACTGTATAGTGCTTGTGGTCACAGTGATGGCAGTGACCAAGAAATTGTGTTATTAATTCTATTATTGGTCCCATATAGAAGCAAACAGTAGATCTTTGTTTATTTGGTTGATTCCATACTACATTTTTAACATAAAAGACTCTTGACGATTAACATTTTCTGCATTGTAAGGAGGGAATAACAGGTTGATGACAGTAACCTCTCCTTCCCAAGTTATCTTCCTCAATTTCCTGTTACATATCACCAACTGATGTATGGGACTAAACAAGCTGAGTTAATGTAACAGAGTTTTTAAAAATTTCATTGTAAAGGACTTACAACACACTCAGTTGCACTTGCCTTTCTTCTTTTGTTGAATACATTGCAATACATGGATTGTAGAAATTATAAATTATTTGTAATAGGATAAATTTTAATTTTTTACTTTTCCCATTTAGTTCTTATTATGTATTCTATTTTATATATTATTATTTTCTGATTTACAAGCAGTTTGAACACCTAAGTTGTGCTTTTTGAAGAAGAGATATAAAGAGAAAAAGGAGAATTTTAGACTTTCTCTAACATACTTTGGATGAGGCTCACAATGAAGACATTGAAAACATTCTGATCAAAAATTGTAAAATAAGTCAATTTATTGATGACATGCCACACGATGTTGGAAAAGTTTTATGTAATAAGCTGAAAACCAAGAGCTTCTCTAAATAGGTTGTCAACAGATATTGTCAGTAAAAGGCATATTTTAGCATTTGCAAAATTTGAAAATGATAATGAAATTTATAATTCTTTTTTGTTGCACAAAGCTGTCCCCCAAAATCAAAGCCAAAGCCAAAACACTTGTTTATTTTTTGAAACACAATATGTATCTTGGAAGAACTGTCTTGGTGTTTGTACTGATGGTACTCCATTAGAGGCTTTTGTCTCTGTTAGGGAAAAAGAAAATTCTGAATGTGATCAAAATATACTACTATTTTTCACATACTGGCACCAGGTGCTAATATCAAATATTCTTGGAGATGGAATGACAAAAGTTTGGATGATACCCTTGAAGACATCTCAAAGTATGTTTAAACTGAAAGGATAATTGCTGGAGTGCTGTCAAGAAATTAGCCAGATTTTGCTGAAATCCTGTGAAAATGAAGCATGGCTGCCCAACATTGGTCTGTAGAATTTCGCAGATGCTTTTCATCACCTGAACCATTGTGTATGTCTCTGCAAGGTCCTAGAGAAAATATTTTGACTTCATGTGACACGATTAGTGGATATATCATGTTGCAAAAGAAACTGTAAACTGTTTCCTTTGCTGCTTGGGCCTTAGAGTTAGGAAAGAGATTAGCAAATCCCAAGTTCTATTGGAAACTCTTGAGAGTATAACAGGACGTTACTGAATAGTTTTTATTTTTGACTGGATGAAGGAAACTTTGAATATTCTTCTCAGCCTAAGAATATAAATTTGAGAGACAAAGAACTTTGTTAGCTACATCTGATCATACACAAAAGAGACAATTGACTTCTAGACAAATTCTGGATTTCTGAGAAAACAAACATATTGCCATTATAAAAAACAATGAACATTTTGCTGTACTTTTTCCTTGTTGATCAAACATTAAAAGCATTGATGGAAATTGTCCCATTTTTGTTGAAAATGTAATATATGTTCCTCTATTAGTTTCAATAATAAATTATTTGTGCAGCAAAAGCACAAATCAAAACAAAGAAAAACAGATTTGCATTAAGGAAGTAAAATTTACTTTCAAACATTACATTTTCATGACATATAGATACATAAATAAGATCAAGTAATCAACTCATGTGTATAATTTGATATTTCTAAGCCTATACCTGAGTCTTTTCATGTCATTTATCAGAAAATGTACTTTCAGAGACAATTCCCCCTCCAAAGAAGGGGTTTTTGAATATACTGATATCACAGCCATGAGTGACACAGACAATATTCAACATTATTTGCAACAACTCATAAAAGCCAGAATGGTACCGAGTCTTTATCGGTAAGGAGTGTATACTGGTGGGTACACTTATCTAATAAATATGAATCAACATGGGGAAATGTTGCAGCTAAAGCAAATTGGAGCTCTGCAGCAATTACAGACCCCATGCTGGATTCTCCCTTGAGAACTAGATGGCTCTGCAAAGGATGGCAGCACTTCCTGGTGGGTGGATCTAGGGATACCTTTACCCACCTGCAGCAACTGTTTACATAAAATTCTGAAATAGCTAAACCAAGAAATGCGAGGTGGAGGATTCTTGGCAAAACAAGTTTTTTCTTTTTTTGACTCAATATTGAAAGTGGACCCATTTGCCACAAACCACAGGTCTGAGAAGGTTGAAGGACACCTTGGGTTTCTTCTGGTTTGGCCGTTGGGTTCCAAAGGACTGTGACAAGTTACAGCTTAGGATTCCATCACTGACCCCAGAAAAGTTCTTTCTCCTTTGCATGAGGTTCTTACAAATTGTTCTTCATGAGCCAGGATGCCTCTACCTCTTAAATCAATGTTTCTCAACCAAGTTTATCTCAGGTCAACTAGGGTGAATCTATAGTTAATTTTATGCTGCTTCCCCAAAAATTATTTTGAGTTTGACTTTATAGAGTTTATATTATGAAATCAATAGGCATGTTCAATGTGTTTTTTCAAACTACACGTGTCTCTGCAGTTACCCTTATCCTATCTTCAGAATCACTGCTCTGAACCAGTATTCTTCAATTTGACAATTCAGAGAGTTCATAGCAAATGTTCAACAGTTCTGTGAAGAGTCTGAGAACCCAATTTGAGAAATGCTACATAAAGAGTTAGGAACAGTGGGTCTTCATTTAGTGCTATAGGGATCATAGGTACATGTATGTACAGATGCTGTAATCATGTAGCAACAGTGTTATGTAAGATGATTATCCAGGTTCTCCTGAACAAGTGTGTATTAATTTGTTTAGATTACAAACAAAAGTAAAACATAAATTCAAAACATTATCATAAAAAACTTGCGACTCCCCAAGAATATGTCTGTGAAAGTAGCCAAATTTGAGGAATACTGTCCTAAATGATTTTCTCTCCTTTTACCCACCACTCTATTAAAACTTAAGAATATATTATTATGGAGTTTGTTCTAGAATTGCAAGGTTAAATTAATTTCCTTTTGTAGACTCTAGTGTGAAAGGTTAATTTCTTTTGTGATAAAAAAAGTAGTCATAGATGACAGTAATTTTTTGTCTGTTTCTTTTCTCTCTTTTCTATGTTCTCAAGACCTTAAGGAATGATAGTAATGTGAGATACATCAACTTGAAGCTTTATTCATGTTTGTCTGCTGTTGGTATAAATAAAGGCACATGTTATGGTCCTTCATTGAGAAAAAAAAATGTATTTTCAAAATTTGTATAAAATTTGTGTCATATGCTATATTTTTACTAATAGTCCTTTGGATTATGGCTTTATAGTTTTATTATTCCATATTCTTAATAGATTTTCATATTGCAAATAGAATTAATTTAGTCATTTTGCAACCTATATTTAAATTAAATCTACCAATCCTATAGTTAGAAGACACAAATAAAATTTTGACTTGACTCAGTTGTTTAACAGAAATTGGTTATGTGTACCTTATGAATGTTTTAACCTTATGAAATGGGAAAGAATGATTTATTTCATGAAAGTTAAAATAAATAACTTCCTTTTTTACTTTTTTATTTCAAAAAAAGTGTGGCTAAAGTTTCTTTTAGTTTTATACAAAGGAAAATATGATCTTCTATATATTCCATTTAGGCTAATGAGGACAAGGTTTTTAAAAAATCAAGTAGAACTTTTATTAAAGAGAATAAATTTTGAAGTGTCTTTCACCTACCATATGGACTTGTATTAGCATATATCATCTTTGTGGGGAGGGGAAACCATACAAAAGGAAAAGACCAATATTTTGCTTATAATAAGTATAACCAAATTAAAAATGTCATTTTTATTAAATGGAACACTGACATTTATTATTAAATTTTTAAATCTACATCTTACTGATCACGCAAATATACTGTGAGATATAAATATAATAGATTTATCAATATATAGGACTTCCCTGATCATTTTGCGTATCCTTCCTGAGTAAAAGTTTAATAAAGACTGCCTTAGAGTGACGAGTTTTTTTAAAAAAAGTATCGTGGTATAGGTTTATATTATATTGTTCCCTGGCCAAACAAATTTGATAGTGTAATTTGATGAACTCCAAAATGGTTGCTTTTGCAGATAACTCAGCTCAACTAAAGTGAGTGTCAATGTAAGAATGTCCAAACCTATAGAGAATTTTTATAAAAATTTATTTGAGCCAGCTAGAGAGTACTCCTAGAAGCAAGATTTCAACTGACTGAGAAAAATGCTTCCCAGAATGGTAGTTTGCAGCCTTTTTTATGCATTCAGATTTACAGAGGAAACATAAGGA
Organism: Furipterus horrens; assembly: GCF_987537825.1. NCBI lineage: Eukaryota > Metazoa > Chordata > Mammalia > Chiroptera > Furipteridae > Furipterus > Furipterus horrens. The sequence continues at coordinate 94,291,787 of NW_028327171.1, forward strand.
AGATTTCAAGAACAAGGAAGAAAGCGAGGCAGACATTGGCTTATAGGATAATTAACAATATTAAATGCTCTCTTGAGGGTGATTATGCTTTTGAAGAGAGGCATTTCAAAGACATGTTAATTTAGATGCAGGAAAACAATGAACAGGACTTCCTTAAGGCAAAGATAAACCTTTTACTAAAGAAGTTATAAGCCTGGGGCATGACTACTCACCATGACCTGCCTAACTAAGAATTTATGGTCACTCTGTGAGGTTACTTTCCCTGGGACCCCTTTTTCTTCTCCTAGAGAAATACAAGAGAGATACTGTGGTGAGTTTATGCAGTTTATGACAACAACAGTAAAATGCCTGTACTGCTGAGCTGAACAGTCAATGTAGTATGCTATAATTTGTGTTTGTCAGAAAGGACCTGTGAACATCTATGTTGTCAACATAAGAAACACCTAAAACTGTAAAAAAATTTATGAGTTAATTTGAGCCAAACTGACGACAATTGCCAAGAAGGAAAATCTCAATGGACTGAAAAAATGCTCCAGAAAATTAACACTTATTTTATGCATCAGTATCAAAGAGGAAGACGTAAACAGTTTACATGAAATCCATTAGTGATACATTAGGGAGGTGGAAGAAAGCAAAGTGGAGAAATCTTCGGGACTGGATAAAAAGTAAAAGGAATAGATTCATAATTATTTTAGATAGTTAACATTAACAACATGACAATAGTAACAATGAGGGGATTTGTGTTCTCTGCTCTGGTGCAATGGTTGTGCTTTGAGGTGTCCGGAAAAGAAAATAAGTTACTTTTAATATTCTAAAGGTATGTTCTCTTAGGGAAAAAAAAAAAAAAAAAGCAACCCAGCTCAGTTAAAATGAAGATTGACCACTGTTAGGGAAAAATACCACACTAGGACCCGACTACTCACTTTGAATCACTTTTAGTTACAAAGTTTTAATTTCAGGCCATCCTGTGTGTTTAGGTCTCTGAGTTTGTAAGACTGCTCTGCAGGCTTCCCCTGAGTTTGTAAGATTTAGTATGTGGCCCATTGTGTGTCCACAATGTTTATATATCCATGAAATATTCCTAGAATAATACCCAGTTCAATATTTACCTAAAGGGAGAGTGTCTGGAGTCCAAGAAGACCTAATTTTCATTTTCACATCTCCACTGTTTATTGTGTCTTTCACCAGTGCGTATTTTTCCCCACCAAAACTGGTTAATAATAAGTCCTTTTGGTTAATGGCTAAGCCTCTAGGCACCCATTTCTAGCTTAAGATCACGAAAGACATCACTCTGACCTTTGAAATCAGGTCTGAACAAGCAATCCCTGGATGAAGGGTAAGGAGAAAAGAAATTAATTGACACAGGGGAGAACATTTAGGAAATTAAAGAATACTATAGGTTGTAGAATAGGCCCCCTCCATCCTAATCTTTTAATCTCAGAAAAGTTTGTTCTGAATGTGACTGAATTTCTTGTAAAACCTGTGAAAAGATTTTACATGGGATCATGAGATGGAGAAAGATGGGAAAGAGTGGAAGAATCATAGCTGATATCTTGCTTACTAGAATCAAATAATCAAGACTTTCTTCATATCTATAGAGGCACAAAAGCCAAAAGGAAGGAGAGAAGGAAGAAAGGAAAGGGAGTGTTGCAGGGAGAATGGGATGAAAAGAGAAAACAATAAATTTGAGAGAAACCCAGAGCCAGTTCAAATCTAATGAAAAGACAAATATGCTCATGCTTTATAGAGAAAGAAACTAGAGGAATTAGAGGTCAGGAAACAGGTACTTGACATTTTCGAAACTGAAGAGAAAGAAAAGAGTGTGTTAGCTCAGAGATTAGAAGATCCCAATGGGATCCGTGAAATATGAGGCAGACTGGATTTAAAGGAGATTCCTCAGAGAGGAGTTGTAAGGGATTAATAAAGATCCTCTTAGATTATCTGAAGTATACTTTTATTTGAGTAAAACAGTTCAAAAATTTTAGCTCTTCCATCTATAAAGAGCTAAGAAGCTCTTATTTCAGCCAGGGACAAGGAGAGAAATGAAGTGGTAACTAGGGACTGAGACAAGCAGGCTTCACCCTGGGCCCAGGGGTCAGGAAACCAGAAAGGGGCTTTGCCTGCCCCTTACAGCCCATTAGCAATAGGATGGAAGGGCACTGCGGTCTCAAAATGTACTACCTTGGGGTTAAATTTTGTTCTCTTTGTCACACATTTGGGCTAACAAGAAAGACTGTCCTTCTGCTATCTTCCCTCATTTAAATGCTAAAAGACACCCCTGGGTGGGAATTTAACATGACAATGTGACACCCAGGAATGAAGATGCATGTAATTCCACTGTGGGGGCACCAAGGAGTCCCGCCTCTAAGTGCCTCTACATCACACTTAGATGTCATGTTTCCTGCCTCAACTTCTTTAGAAGTGCTCCCCAGCTTTTGTTCAGAAAGCAGCAGCCATTTATTCCTCCCTTTCAATGCTGTTTCCCTCAGGTGCAGCAGCTTTTTTAATAAATCTCTCCCCTGAGTACTATATTTGTGATGAACTCTCTTGACTTCCATTCCAGGAGAGAATCACTATTCAAATTCAAATTAATGCATAGAAAAAGTTTAAATGAAGTAACAGGGCACATGTGATGGGTAGGAGTATTTTCAGCACTCTTGGTTATACTCACTGGGTGACTGAGCATGTGCAGGGCTAAAGATTTCAAGTAAATAGAGCAAACAAGAGGAAGGTAAAAATGAAGTGTCCAAAGTCCCAAGACAAATGAATTGGGAGAATAAGCCTATTTCTACTTTCTTTAGTGGTGGCATTTAGACTTACCAAACCATGAGATAAGAGAGGACTGCTTGGGATTTGCTTGGTCCTATTTCACCACACCTTTACTTATACCTGTGTAGAGACAGCTTGGCTCTTTCTCCGTGGACACAAAGCCAGCATAGTACCCCTAGTATAGTAGATTCTTGAGAAATACTAAAATGAACAAATAGGAGAAAAACATGACCCAATTTAGTATTAGTTTTCCAAAATAAAAATGTATCATATTGATATTATATAAGTACTCTAACTCATCTCTATTTTCTTAATTACTTTTAGGTCTGTAACTTTAGAATTCTCCTAGTTCCAACATTAACTTATATATGGAGGCAAATGCCAATGCTTTATCTTAAAAACATTTCTAAACCTGGCAATATAAGCCACAGTGGACCAGAGAGTATCTTCTCTGATTCTGTGTTCAGTCACTTCATTCTGGGTCATTCAGTTTCTATGCCTGTCATCACTTAGATTTGCCTAATATATACTTACTAATTTTTCCTCTCAATCACCTGCTCTGAAAGGCCATGTCAGATCCTTTAATCTTCCCCAAAGCTTGCCTTTCCTCAGTCATAATTAAATGATACTTTAAAAACCCTATCTAATCCCAGCTAAGAAGATGTAAGTAATAAAATGAGTGTTTTTGACATCTGATTTCTGAACTTCCTGCTGGACTGCTTATAAATTAATCTAACTTAAGAAAAGAAGTATTTTGTTAGATAAAATTATAAAATACAGTAATCTAAAACAAACATTTTTTATGACAATAACCTTTCCTACTTTTTTCTAAAGTTAAAATTTTATGAAGAAAATGTTATTATTTTGATAACAGAATATTATCTCTATGAGAATGAGTGACCTAGATCTCACTTTATGTAGCTTTTACACAGTGGTACTGGGTTTTTCTGAAGAACGTTAGAGCAAGGCTTAATGTTATGGGGACCTCACACATTCAAATTGTTTAAATCTTCATTGCTCAGTTGAGTACTGTATAACCAGAGGTCACATAATACTGTAAGGACAATGTCATCATTGCCCTTTGATGATGGTATTAATTTAGTCAACATTAGTAAATCCCTTGGGTTCTCAGGATTCTGACAGCATAACACTAATAAAAGAAGGTTAGACAAGCAGAAATTATATACTTCAGTAGAATCTGAGCTGTCTGGATTTTCACAAGACTATGGGCTGTGGTACATGGCTGAGCCCTCCAGCACCGCCCAGACATTTTTTGGGAGTGACTCACCCAGTTTTAAGTATCACTGACTATGCGCCTCAGTGCTTCTCTTTTACTTCTACACAGAAAGCCTCTGGATCCTTGAGCAAAAATGAGAAATGAGTTTCAAAAGGAAGCTTAACAAGTGCACGCATAGAGTTTGTGCCATGAAGGAAGAAAGGAATGGGGAAGATAATTAAAATGCTTAGTGATTCATTGGATTTAGCAACCTAAATAAAGGCGCTATGAGTTGGGCTGCATCATGGTTAACATTATGCAGGAACGGCACTATTTCCTTTCATTCTTCTCTGGAAATGAACTTGAATTATATTCTTCCAGTTACTTTACAAAAGGCAGTGCTTCTGAGAAATTACATGTCATTGAGATGTGGTACATGGTCATTGAAATGTGAGATTTGATTTAAAGTAAAGGAACTCTCAGAGAGTTTTCCACCTGGATTATGACCTAGTCATTCTGACAGGGGATTCTTAGAGGTTGTGTAACTGGAAAGGAGATGTATTCCTCTTTTTCTTTTCTTTTCTTTCAATTTTATTTTGTATTGTTTTCAGGAATACAGCTTAGTGGTTGCACAACCATATACTTTACATAGTGTTCCCTTCAATATTTCCAGTATCCAGCTAGAATCATACACAGCCACAGGGGTATAAAGTAAAGCATAGGGAATATAGTGTTCCTCTGTTTATTGATTTGTTTATTGACAAGAAAGAGCACATGGAGCTCGGGACAGAGTGTTATTTACACTGTGCATATCTGGTCATACCCTGCAGTGTTTCTACTTCACTTTTGTATAGAGTCCAAAGGACTTGGTATTGCCCAACCTGTCTTTCACAATATGACTTCTGACTCCTCCATCCAGCCTCATTCCTCACTGCTCCTCCCAGTGTGGACCCCACGCTTTGCCATTCAGAATGCCTGTTTCTGAAAGGTCCTCACTAGCACATGCTGGAAGGTGCCTTCTCTCTCTTCTATCAGGCAAACCCCTTTCCTTCGACACATAGAACAGACTTTACCTCATTTGTGAAGGCATCATTTTTCACATCCTATAAAGTCCTTTTGTGGTAGGCAGTAAGACAGACATGAGCAAAGCAAGAACGATGGACCAGGTACAGAAGGTATCCAGGGTGGAAAGCCCTGGTGCCTAGCAATGGGCAAGACTGGGAAAATAAGGACCTTACCCCCATGGCCATGGGGATTAGACCCCCTGACCTTTCATATCTCTGGTCATGTAGTTCGGACCCTCCCCTGACCTTTCCTTTCCTGGAATATTGCTAGTCATGTGGTAGACCCCTTTACAGGAGGAACAAGGGGCCAAAACATGGCCTCGTGGGACTTTCAGATGGGGTCCTGCGTGACCACTCCCTCAAGCCTTAACCCCTAAAGATAGCATCTAGGCCTCAGCTATGTTTTAGCACCAGGCCCAGAAAAGCAGCAAAACCAGACAAGCAATGCCATGGCTGAGGTCAGGACCAGCTACACTGACTAAAGACCCCATGCTCTGGCACCTACAGACCAATCAGTGAAGACCATGACCCTAAAAGGACACACATGGAAAGCCGATGAATATTCTATTGAGATCCTTTCCTGGGAACTCCCTAAAATCTCCACTCTTAAAAGTCCTTAGGCTGGACGACCCAGCATGCTCTTCTTCCCCCTCCACCCTGTTCTTACCCACTAGGCGTGTTACCTTTACCTTCTTCTCTGCTAAGCTTCAAGGGCCCTTCTTTTTGCCTCTGTAATTTGTTTTCTGAGCTTATTTCTTCTATAGCTCACTTCTTCTACCTCTGCGACTCTCTAAATAAACTTTCTCTCATAGGTTGAGTCTTGGCTCTGAATTATTTTAGTCTCTTTCTTAACCAGAACCCAAGTACTAAGGTTGCTGAACCAAGGTCCAGTCTAACCCCACTGGTCTAATACCTGGTGCCCTTCTTGCTGCTGCCAACACTTCTTGTTCCTACAACTTCTACAGCTGTTACAACACTGATCACATTTATACAGTCGTATTTCTTGAACTAGACCACCAGCTCCAGGAAGACAGAAATTGTATTTATCTTTACATCTCTTGGAATATAGCAGTGCCTGAAATAAGACAGGAGGTCCATTTAATATTAAAATTTAAATTTTTAACAATTCTTTATTTTGCCTGTAAAGAAAGTATTATATACAGCCTCTAAGATAACTTCCAATAAACTTTACTTCCTGTATTTCTGCTTTCATACAGTCCTCTACTTGGATTGAATTTATTCTCACTTCTGTTGAAGATAACGTAGCAGAAGCAAAGGGATGTCGCTTCTAAGGTTAACTTACAAAAACACTGTGACCCCCACATACCTTAGTCACCCTCTCTTGCTCTCTCTCCCCTTCCTGTCTGAGGAAAGACAGATCTAGAGACCCATATTGTAAGGAACTGGTCAGTAGAGAAGAAATTGGGCCCTTAATCCAGCATCCTGAGAGGAACTGAAATTCAGCCTATACTCATGATGTGACTGAGCTTGAAAGCAGATTCTCTCCATTGAGGCTTCAGATGAGACTGCAACCCCAGCTGACACACTGACAGCAGCCTCCTGAGAGACCTCGAACCAGAGGCTCGCAGCCAAGCCTGCATGCATTCCTGACCCACAGAAGTAATGAGATAATACAGGTTTGTTTTAAATTTCCAAGTTGAGGGGCAACCTGTTATATAGCAAGAGATAACTAATACAGGGAGTAAAGAATTACACTCAGTTATAAACTCTTAATTATATGGTACTGTTTCATGTATAATGAAAACTTATTTCTCACAGTTTTGGAGGCTGAAAAGTTCAAAGTCAAGGTGCTGGCCAATTCAGTTCCTTGTGAGAGCTCTCTTTCTGATTTGTAGATGCCTGCCTTCTCACTGTGCCCTTCCATGACAGAAGAGAAACAAAGCTCTTCAATGTCTCTCATGTGAAGGATACTAATCCTATTGAATCAGGACCCCACCTTTATCATCTCGATTAATCTTAATTGCCTCCTTATAAGCCCTATCTCTAAATGCACCCACAGTGGTGTTATGGCTTTAACATATGAATGTTGAGGGGACAAAATTTAGCCCAAGGCACTCTGCTTTTGTACAAAGCATTGTACTGCTTTAAAAATTTTTGTTAATTTCCACTTAATTCCAAACAAACAAACAAAAAAGATTGCTAAAGCATCTGGAAATAGGATAGTTAAAAAAGCAGGAATATGTTTCAGTTTCAGTTAGTAAAAGATGAGTATGCATTGAACTAAACTTCCTATTGATAACAATTACAAAGTCTGGATTTTTTTTTTAAATGAAGTTATTTAAAAGCACAGGGAAGTGACCAAAAATGGACTGAAACTGGAGAATATTTGACCCTTAAAAGAAAGTAAGAAATTTATATTTGTACGCTCTTTACCCCCATGAAATTCCTTAGTCAGCAGAGAATATAGAACATCTAGAATTTTAAAAGAAAACTGAAGTCTCACTGGTTGTACCATTGAAAGACAGTTAAGGCTGCCCAAGTGGTTTCAACTTGTGGGAAGAGAGGTGAACCTGGGAGGGGGTGTTCACAAAGTATATGCATCCAGAACATATAAATAATCCCTAACACTTATTGCTAAAAAGTAATTTGCTCAATAAAAAAATAATGGGGAAAAGACTTGAATGATACTCAAGATATCACACTGTTTATAAAATATCTGAGCATTTCACTATACGTAATTTTGACAAAATTTTTAAAAAGAGAAGAAAAAACAAAGCATGCACTATTCGCATTCACATGAAGCTTACATTTTAGACTAATCTGATTTTGTTTCTAATTTGCAAATTTCATGTAGGAGTGAAATTTTATTATGAGAATAGACAGAACCTGGAAAGATAGCTGCAGAAAAGAATGGAATGGAGTATAGGCAAACAGACACAGTCAACCTCAAAAGAGCAACTGAAATATTTAACAAGGAGGTAGCCACTACGCCATGCTGCTTGGCTCTAGTGAGTGAGATGCTTTCCTGGGCTCTGATCAGAGCCATCCAGTTTCATGTAGATTTTATTCCATGACTTGTGTTTAATCTTGCAGACAGGCAAATGCATCATATGCCTTTCCCAAATGTGTATCTTCAGTGGCACACCAACGCTGGGAATGGTAGAGTTAGCCTCAGCAAGGAGGATTTTATCTTAAACATGGTTTAGATTTGCTGGTGCATTAAAATAACAACAGCAGGTTGATTTTCAGTCAGTTTTATTATTGCTTTTAAATGTTCTACCAAAAAAAAAAAAAAAAAGATCTTCTTGTGGCTTGCAGCAGCATGGATTACTCTCATATTCCACCACCCCTATATTTGGTAGAACATCAGGTGTCTCCATTTGTTGGACCAAGGTAGCTTAAAAATGAGACACATCTCTTTACATTTCCAGGTTGTTTTGCTCCACCTTCCACTATTCAAATAATAGAAAAAATGTTAAATGAAAACTCAAGAGATTTTGGAATTATAACTCCACCTTTGTCACATAATCATGAATGTTAAATAAGATAAATATATTGAACTGAGCTAAGGTCTTCTTTGAAATATAAATGAAATTGCTCATTTACTAACCCACAATTTCGTGATTTTGTGACTTTTTAGGGATTTAGTTCTTCATAATTACATCTGTCTCTGAGTTGCTGCTTCTCTTTCTTATTTCAATCTCTTTTTTACAACAGTTAATCTGTTTTTTATCTTCTTTCTGACTCAGCTGTAGTATACATCTTTTCCTAGATTTCTCCAGTTCTACTCATCCAATATGATTATGTGTATAGAATACTGTTAAAAGTTTGGGTCGGGAAAGAAGTTTATAGTTCAATAATGTACACAATTAAAACTGAGCATTCATCATCATCATCATCATCATCATCATCATCGGCAGCCGTCCGTCTCAAGAGACGATGGTGTAGCTTCTTAAGAGTCTATCTGCACCGCCGAGAATGGCTGTGCAGTCCGACTCGGGAGTGACACGGTATCTGTCTCCTCCCGTGTTGAATCGACATCTTGCGATGACGCTGGAGTGTCCTCTCCAGTGAAGCTGAAGCTACAGAGCCTGGGCAGGGTGATATGGAGGGTCTGCTGTTGCCCATGCAGCAGACCCCCCCTCTCTTCGCAGCTGAAGGGTCCAAGGGAAAGACGGAGTCGATACAGCTTGGCTTCAGGTGCGCCGCAGGAGTTGCCGGTGTTGACTACAACGTCAAACCGCCTTAGGGACTCCGGCTCCGGATTTTCTGTCGGGGTTTACTCCCTTAGCCTTTCCCCTGAAGAGGTATGCCGCAAGGCAGCGGAGGTTTTTTTTTTGGAGTCAGAGTTTTCCTTCTCTGAAAACTGAGCATTAAACCTCCATATTCTTAAGTCCTTCAGAGGTCACCGCTCATGAATCTGTTCAGTAGCATTTTACTCATCAAACACCAACTCAAACCATGTTTACTGATTCTTTCCCTATTTTTCGAACTCTGTTTCTCGTAAGCCTATTTTTATCTCCAATGATTTATTTATGTGTTTTTCTAAACAGAAATACATCTACTCTGGGTTTTAAACTTTAAGTAACCCAGAAAAATAGGCAGAAACTAGACATTTTATTTTATCCTTTCTTTTGTCCCCCATGACACTTTAAAATAAAAAGATATTTTTCTCCACTGGTATGGTTTGTGTCATTCCTCAGAAGCAAAATAACTGTAACAGTTACCTTTCTTTTAAAATATAAATGTATTTCTCTGCCATATGTATGTGTATATATATATATATATACACACATATATAAACTGCATAAAAACAATGTTTTTCCCTTTATTTGTTTAATAATTATTTGTCAAATTATTTCATCTCCTTTGGCATTGCTACCCATCTTGACAACACTCAACATTTTTTGAGCCTACATTAGGTACTAGAAAAGATGATTAAATAATAAATAAGGTAGCTTCTTCCCTCAAACTATTTATTTCTCATTATAATACCCACTGACTGGCCTTTCAGTATATAGATAAATACAACTCTGTGTGTGTGTGTGTGTGTGTATGCTCATGCACATGTTTATGTATGTGTCTATTTATGTATGTCTTTGTGTCACCATGTGTGTTTTCTGGACTATTCTTCCACATTAGTTCTACTTTTGCATGTTCAAACTCTCTCTGACATCAAGACTCAAGTCTAATGTTATCTCATTCAGTAAAAAAAGTCTTTAATTTTCTATTTTAAAATATTGTTTCTGCATTTTGTGATTTTTATGTACTTCTATATTCATTTATTCCTAATCTATAAAAGTCTTGTACCTCCTTCTTAAGTTATTGACAAATTAACAGAAGTCTCCCATTTGATTCTCTCTTGTTTCCCTTGTAGTGTCTAATATAATGCTTACTCCTTATAAATACTCAACAACTATTTGTAGGAATGATGCATTTCAATAAACATTGATATTTTATCATATGTTTCCCCACCTGGAATCAAGAATCTTCTTTAATTTTGTATTATTTATCACATCATTTGAAACAAATTTCATGGTTCTTTTTTTAATAGTATATTTAAAATTCTGCTCTTTCCCTCTTTAATTAATAAGATAAAATCAGTAGTCCCTCCCTGTCCTATGTTGGTAACCTTAAAAATGTTTTCTGGAAATTCATGATAGATTCTGTGGTCAAAATACTCTTTTCCTGGCTCTCTTAGAAACCTCAGCCACCAAATTGAAACAATTCATTGTTTCACCCTCAGCTTTGCATTAAGAAAATTTCTTACTTTAGCTTTCTAGTCATCAATTTCAGCTACAGAATTAAATAGTTATTTATTCTTATTAAGATAATATAAACCACATAGTGAGAAGTCTGTTTTGCTAATTAGTTTTTAGAATTATTTTTATATTTTATGTTTTATTCTGCAGAGGGAAAGAGAAGAAAGAATAAAATCTGGAGCTTTAAGATTATAATAGAGATATGGAATACTATAACCGTTACTTAAAAAAAAACAAAAACAGAAAGGCTATCAGTATATATTGGATTATTATGGCTTTTCTATGTTTAGTTTATGTTAAATAGTTGCAGAATTGTGCTTATATTTTAGGATTTGTATAAATATGTATATGTTAATAGCTCAAAAATATCTTTCATGGCATTTCTGAAGAAGTTATCTGAATTGATAAAAATGCCATCATATAAATCTGATAAAACACAAGATATGCAATGTTTCAGAAAACATTTCATGTGAATAACCTCAAATCCCCCACCCCTTTCTTTTGTAGTCATTGAAATACTATGTCCTTAACTCGAGAGCAGCTTGGGAGGTGGAAGGTGCTAAAAAACCTAGAAGATAACCTGAAATAACCATGGGAGTGGTTTATATCAATTGGGTCTATATTAAACTAGAAAAAACAAGGTACCGAACTCCCTGACAGCAAATAAGAAGCCCCCAGAAAAACAGAATCTTCTATATTTTCCTGGTACTGGAATTATGGCAATCATATGTTGTAGATATACAGAATGAATTATATCTATTTTAAAAAGT